>NW_012114422.1:5488142-5556184 GCF_000951035.1 Colobus angolensis palliatus
CTCGATCTCCTGACCTCGTGATCTGCCCTCCTCAGCCTCCCAAAGTGCTGGGATTACAGGCGTGAGCCCACGCGCCCAGCCCGAAATTTCTTAAAACACTTTTTATGTCCTTGAAACAAAGCATACCAAGATATGCACGTGCCTTTTAAATGTAACACAGTCAGCCCAAATTTGCAGCCTGTGTGGCCCTATGCATGTTTGGTCCTATGAGTCAATTCAAAGACAGAATAATATGCATCAAATATAAGATCACCCTAGCTAATTAGGCTACAATGACTATGAAGAGGTTAGACATATTCATTAATAATAGCCATAGTCATGTAAGATTTCCTCTTCTCAAAATAATATTTGAAATAATACATGTGTTTTCCTTGAATCTCTTATTTTGCTATATTTTCTCTCAATAAAGTTTAGTTGACTTTTGTTTACTTTTTGAAACCCATTCTTGATTTTTAGCCTGGGTCTGTTTGTCACATATAACCTCTTTTACATTGACCTCTGGTAAGATCAAGATCCTTTTTGGGGCCCAGCGGGAAACCAGTTCTGTGCCACTAACATCAAGACAGTAGGTAGCATATATTATTTTGCCTCTAGATACTCCAGTAGACATATAAAGGCTGTGACAAAAATATCTATGCAATACACAAAATTATATAAAAAGGTACAATTTGACAATAAATACTTCAAAAAGTTATATACAGTTAGTTAAAATATATATTAAATTTAACATTTTGTTGATGTACTTCTCATTTGGATGACATTAAGCCCTCGATACAGAATATCACTATGCTAATATCTTTCTCAGAGTAAATTGAAAACATACCACAGGAATACTCTCATTTTCCTACAAACAAATAATCAAATTCACCTAATGCCTACCCTTCCATTTACCCTAAGGATAGCCTCTTTAAGGTCACACATGGACCTCAGGCAATCCACACAACTCCCTTTCACTCACACTCCTACTTCCATCCTGCTTACTGCATATATCTCATCAGTTTGAATCCCAAATCAATACTCCATTAAAACTGCTATTTCTCAACTTGCTAACAAATTTCTTACTGCTGAGTCCAAAGGTTAATTTGACACCTACCCTGTCTGTCCTCTTAGCAGTTTCTGAAAACTCTGTTATACAAAAATATATTAAAAAAATAATAGATATGAAAGTACCACAATACCTGAGATTTATCCTAATTCTGTGACAGATGTCTTTGCATTTCTAAAAACTGCTTTTGCATTTATATAGTATTTTTAATTTTTACTTTCTCAAAAACTTTCATTATATTTAGATTTATATTCCCATAAAAGATGATGTATAGGAATTATTTAAAGCCTACAACATTTTGTTCTTTAGTTTGAATATTTAGTTCATTCTCATTAACTGCAAAACCTGATATATTGTGTTTAAATATTACATCTTATTATTGCCTTCCTTTAAGTTTAAATTGTCTCACATTTTTATGTTTCCAAAATTAATCTGGCTAATTTTAACGGTTAATTGATTTTTTAAATCACTCTTCATCCATTCTATAACATTTTGGGTATATTTATTTATTACTTTTTTGAGTGATTACCATTGGTTTTTAAAGTCTAATATGTATTGTTACTTTTACAACTTTCTAGATAATGCAAGGACTTTTGGATACTTTCAATCCATGCAACTTTCCACATCTCATATGCTACCTGTGTTTTTACTCTCTGTATTATTTAAAACCAGTAAGATGTTATTTTTAATCTAGTCAATACTTTCATGACAACATATTTACCCTTTATGAATTTATGCATTTCCATCTGGTTCAGTCTGCGTGTAATGTGTTTCCTCTGATTTTGATTGGCAAAAAAATTATGGGTTGCATTTAATTCATCCAGGGTCTTTTTATTGGATACATCATTCTTATTTTCTTTTAACACATTAAAATTGCCATTTCTTTCTTTCTTTTCTTTTTTTTTTTTTTTTTGGCATCTACTTTTTCTATCGAGAAGAATGCTATCAGTATATTTTCTAGTCATGTGAACGTAATGTGTATTTTTGCCCTGTGGCTTCTTTTAAAATTTTGTATTTGATTTGATTTTCAGATATTTTTCTATATTTTGAGGAGTTACTTTCTTTGATTTGCTGCTGCTTTTAGTGGCTACTTGATATCTTTTTTTTTTTTTTTAATCAGTTTGGGTAAAATGTTGGCCTTTATTCCTTCAAACATTTTTATTGTCTGGTATTTTGTCTCTTTTCTTTTCCTAGAATTCCAGTTATGTGTATGCTTGACCTTTTCATATGTTTTGGACTGAGTTTTTTTTCCCTCTCTCTAATTGGTATGTTAAGCCCTAAATCCAATGTGACTGTATTTGGAGACAGTGCCTTTAAAGGTAATTAAGGCTTAATGAGATCATAAGGGTGAAAGTAGCAGTTCAGCAGAAGAGGCCTCAGGAGAAACCAAACCTGCCAACCCCTATTTATATGCATTTTACATCATTTAGTCCCTCTATGCTTTATTCCCTTTTTTCACATCACAAGATTTTCCTTATTTGTATTAAATCTACTGTTAGATTAAATCACTAAATAATTAAATCAATTAAGTCTTGAATTCTGAATTTTTTGCATGTTTTGTTTTATTTGGCTTGTTCTTTTTTAGAATTCCCTGTTTTCTGAGAAATGATTTTTCTTGGTTATAGTCTATTGAAACATATTAAGCACAGTTGTTTTAATATTTTTTTTCATATTTCCATTATCAAGAACCTCTCAGTAACTATTTTCATTTTAGTTCTTTTCTTTGTTTATTTATATCTTAGAAAGCCTCGCTATCTTAAAGTGAGTTTTGGATATTGTATGAGGAAAGAGTAGAGATTATTGAAGATGTTGGATAATAGCTTCATGCAGAGATAATTTATGTTTTCTGGAGTCTAAGTTCAATAACACCACCAGATGATTCTAGTTTATTGTGGAGGTTAAAATAATTGAAGCTTGAGTTTAGTTTCCTTAAAACCAGGCAATCTCCACTTCATTCCATGGTTGTATCCTTTTGGGTTCCATTTAAAAATATATAAAGGGAAGCATTAATTTCAACATATTTGGTGAACTATGAAATTAAAAAATGTGTCTCCCGCAACCAAAAGGAGAGTTAAAAGAGCTGCCAAGATTCTCAGCCACCACTTTACTATTGCAGATTTTAGTGTTCTTTCTTTTTCTTCTATTTTACATTTGTATTAAATGTTGGCAAATATACATAGGTGTATAGTTCATTAGATTATTTTGTGTTGATGGTTTTTGTTTTATTATATTTTAAGTTCTGGGGAATGTGTGCATAATGTGCAGATTTGTTACATAGGTATACACCTGCCATGGTGATTTGTTGCACCCATCAACTATTGCAGATTTTTCGAAGAGTAAAGTTTCCCCAAATTATGGCCTTAATTTATTTTTAAGCAAAATGTATACATTTGAATCTAGTGTTTCGTCCTTGTTTTTCAAAGAGTTGTTAGATTTCTGATGATTTCAGTAAGATGTTTTAAAGCTTTAATTAAACATCCTCATTGTTTTCTGCCAGCTAGTCGGTCTAAGTGAACTAGGCTTCCATTTTTGGAAAGAAATCAATTTTAGAAATAGATTTGGGGTGAAGAGAAGTATCTTTTCAATTATATTTATTTTTATTAGAGACAGGTAAAAATAAATACTCAACATACTTATGGAAACTCAATATAGTAAGGGTATTTTAGATTCCGATTGTTAGAGCATATATTCTTTTACTTTCTTTCACACCGTTGACCATAATAGAGTATATATTGTTTCTTAAAAATCTCATTGCACTATGTAGACTCTTTGAAAAAGAAATACATTGGCAGAATGTGGTAACATATAATATGGATATGTCAATATTTTAACTCACATCACAGGCTCTACGTGTACCTTCATTCATGGACTTTTAAGACTGGATGGCACACATGGATATTGACATTATAAAAAATTAAACATTCAGGAAATAACTAATGAGAAATATTTCCTTCTGAAAAAAATTGTTGAGAACTTCTTTCTTTAACTTTTTATTTCACATTTATGCTCCAGCAAATTATCCTTGTGATTTCCAGTAACAGTAAGATACTGGACTATATAGTTTATTGCTATTCTTTTGACAAGACTGTCCTTTCTACCTTACATGGCTTTTTCATTTATCTTCACTTCATTCAGCTAATGCCAACTCACTTTTAATGCTTATGTCATGTATAGTCCTCCTTAGGAAATCTGTACTTACACTAATAACCATTACTCCAGTCACCAATTATATTGTGTCTGACTCACTGTTCTATTTGTATCGGATACTTATCTCTATCAAGGGAGTAATGATGCCAATTTGTAATACATTTATTCCTGTATGTTCCACTTGAGAGAAGGAAATGTTTACTAATCCTAAAATTAATTTTTGTTGACTAAACAATAGGTGAATTAATGAAAAAATGCTGACAATATTATGGAATCTGAGAGAAAATATTTCAAAAGGTAAGGTTTGGTTTTTGTTTTTTTTGTTTTTTTTGTTTTTTTTTTTTTAGAAAAAGATAGTGCAAAGGATGAGAATAAATTTGTAGAGCTGATAAATCAGATTTTTCTTTGGATTTGGAAACATCAATGACATGCAACATGAGTAACTGAGGGGTACACAAATGGACAACATTTTTCAGAAGGCCAGTTGTGAACCAAAGTCCTCTCAACCATGACAAAGGCACAGTTCAGCTGACAGTTAAGAGGCTTCATCAAAAGACTAAAGGATAATATTATGGATGAAAATACTGCAGGAAAATATTGCTCACTGTATCATCATTTATAGATATAACAAAAATATAAATAACTTTGAGAAGTTCTTTAATTAATTTCAGCAAAGAGCGTGACAATTTTGGTCCACTTAATGTAGAAGACAATGTATATAGAGAGGAGATGATAAAATCAAGTGGATTTATAATAAAAGAATAAAAAACTTAAGTCAGTAAAACAAAATGTACTCCACTGAATGTGTAAATACACTACAAAAAAAGTTAGCCCTGAGTGTCTCTGAGTTCATTTTGGACATTTACATCACAGTGGTTGTACATTACTAGACAAAATAATGTCTTTTCCGTATGTTTATTTATACAGGTAGCTACCATTGGTTTAGAAAAATTTATCTGAGAAAAATAATGAAGCATATTTAGAAAACAATTGTTTTGTATACATATTTTCAGTGTACTTTTATAAGTTCTCTTCTGCTTGGCTTTTTAAACTTTCTATTGGTTTACCATTTGATTTTATTTTTATTTTTACTTTTTTTTCTTCACTTGCTCATAAAGGTAAATACCATTGCATTTTAGAGCAGCATATTTTCAGGCCACCAATTATTTGCTGCTATCTTTCCAGAAAGTCCTATGAAGTAGTAAAGAAGAATGATAAGAATGTGTGCTTCAAAAACACCTTGAAAACATTCAACCTATTTTATTTTAAATGTACTGTAAGAAAATTTTGTTTCACATTATATAAGTGGTGAATATGGTTATTTGATAAAAGTATATGCTTTTCTATTGGCTGTAATTTTGTTGTTTAGAATGTAAAATGCTCTTTTATGTAAGAACAATATAAGTTTTCTCTCTGTACAATAGCACATTTTTCTTTTACTTAGTGCTAAATTCAATCTGCCTTGCAAAATACTCAATTGTTTAAATATCTTATTCACCTTTATAAACCCTTCAGCAACTAGCAGTCTTGCACATATTTAGAAATTTGAAAAATGCTTATTTGAATGAAGTGAAAGACCAAAAAAACAGTGAAAACTCTGTCAATTATAATCATTGTCTATGACATACAGAACTTTTTTTCATAGAGAATTGACATTTTAGCATTAAATTTTATGTTCATTTAAATAGTTTTCTCAGAAAAATCCTTGTTCTATTCTGAATTTGTAATTTACTGTAAGTATATTTTGCTTGCATCTGATTCTCCACTAAACCCCTGGCTCATATACACACAATTAAAAAAAAAAAAATTCAATGCAGCCCTCTGTTGAAAAAAGGGAATGGCCTTTTTCTTGACTCCCTCCACACCTTGGCATTTCACACTCAATATTACCCTTCTTACTGAGCTTCTGATCTAGTCATACTCCACTTTAAACTTGTTCATGCATAGATTCAACTATTAATTTTACTTGGCATTAGTAAGAAGGATATACTATTAAAAGTATTCAGAGTCCAATTCATATTTACTTCAAATATTTTTTCACTTTTTTTATTTCAAGTATGTGTTTAGCTGATATTTTATTTAAAGCTTGACAATGAAATAATTATTTTTAATTAGGCCTAACAAAGTAAGCAGATGTGATAATTTTAATATATGTTATATATTGTTTCTAATTTGTTTTTTTATTTGAAGCTCCAGGGTACGTGTGCAGGATGTGTAGGTTTGGTATAGGTAAACGTGTGCCATAGTGGTTTGCTTCACCTACCAACCCATCACCTAGGTATTAAGCCTGGCATGCATTAGGTATTTTTCCTGATGCTCTCCCCTGACCTGCCCTCCCACAACAGTCACCAGTGTGTGTCTTTCCCCACCCTGTGTCCATGTGCTCTCATTGTTCAGCTCCCACTTATAAGTTAGAACATACAGCGGTTGTTTTTCTGTTTCTGTGTTGGTTTGCTGAGGATAATGGCTTCCAGCTTCATCCATGTCCCAAACTATTATCATGGCTGCATAGTATTCCAGTAACACTACTACATTAAAATATCATGGCTGCATAGTATTCCTTAATATTTCTAATATAGCAATGTTATTGGAGATGAAAACTATGAAAAACAAAAGCCACTAGCCTTAAAAACCTTAAAATGTAGGACAAAACCCATAGCTTTATGTTTGATCTTACTAAATTTCAAGATCTAACTTATTTTAGTTTGAATTAAATTGCATTTTGTAATGTTAGTTGTAATTAATATTTGTAATATTAGTTCAATATTTTATAGCATTGAATACCTACTTGATTCAATGTATAGTTTTTCATAACACAGTTTTCATGTACAATTTGAATAACAAAAACCTTTAAATTTGAGCTATCATTATAGATATGTAACACATTAACAAATTAATATAAAATATATTATATATTCTTTAATATAAAGTAACTTCAAGACTTCGATACACTAACTTACATGATTGATGCCCACATATAACTATTTTGTTTAGATTTACAAAAAGTAATTGATTTTAAAATGTTTTACCAAAACCACTAAGCTAAATAAAACCATGTTCTAAAATCTATTTTCTAAAACACACTCAACACTCATAACTACTTACAATGTGTATAATTTTTATATAAAACGAATATTTTGTTTTAAATGAGGCTTTATACTTATTACATGAATTGCATATCAAAAATTAAAAGTTTTTATATGTTTTACTTTTATATATTAGACTTTGCAGATGAACTTAAACTTATACATTCTTACAAACAAGCAAACATTACATTAAAATAGCAGACATTACATTTTCTTTAATGGTGAAAATCTAGTTCAGAAAATTTGATGTTCACTTTTTCTTTAAATAAAAACATCGCTCTTTGAAAACATGTCACATTGAATACAGTTTAAAATAAACAGATTGGATGATATATTGTTAACTAATTCCAAGTGTTGAAAGAAGGGATCAACTAAGATGTTGGGAGGCAATTCCCCATGGATTTATTTTGTACCTGCATGTTCTAGGCTTTCTGAATTTGAATTTCAAATAATAAATGTGACTTGGAAGCTGGAGATAGTGTATATTTTGGGAAAAAATTGGAGATATCCTAAAATAATAAAGACAATTCTCTTTGCTTCACCTTCAGTGTAATAAGGTGGCCACATCAGAAAGAGGCCTGACCTTTATTCAAGCTCCTGGAAGGTAACTTGTAAACCCTCTGAATTTCCTGAGTGACAAGAGTATCTTTTTTGTTTATAGTGACCCCTGGGACCACATCTGATAGTTTGTGCTAACTTGATGGTTCTGGTGGGGCTGGGCAGGCACACCCAGTAGTCTTGGGGTAGAATATGGCCACAATAGAAAGACCAACCATGTGGTTAAGAGGTTGAAGCTTTGGGTCATATGACATTGCCTCACCTCTGGAGAGAGGGACCTGGAGATTTCAATCACACTGACAATGAATCAATCAATTGTGTTTATATAGGGAAGCCTCAATAAAACTCTAGACGCTAAAGCTTTGGTGAGAGTTGTAGGTTGGCAATACCTCTAGTGCATTGTCAGATGTAATGCCAGAAGGGTAACATGTTCAAAATTCCCATTCAGAACCCTCTCAGACTCTTCCCTATATGGTTATTTTTTTCCTTGACTGCTTTTAATGCACAATTTTCTCTATAATAAACATAAATCTGACTATAGTACACTTCTACGAGTTCAGTATGTCTGTTTTAGCAAATTATCAAACCTGAGGGTGTTTTTGGAAACCTTATGAACTTACAGTTGATAACAGAATTCTTAGGCAGACAAGAATTGCGTTGTGCAATTAAAAAATTTAAAGACTGTTGATTTTATGTTAAATGTTCTTATCACAAAAAAGTAAAACAAACCACAAAAGGGCATGTGGACACATTCAAAGGTTAGGGATATATTTACTGCCTTAATTGTGGTGATGGTTTAACAGCTGAATGCATATATGTTCAAACTCATCAACTTATATACATTAAGCCTTACACAGTGTTCTGTATATCAATTATATCTCAATAAAGCTGTTAATCAAAACAAAAAAAAAGTACTCTTTAGTTTAAGTAATCATAATACCAAAATACATGAAGATAAATGGTTTGTTTCTTGACCTGGGTGCTGAATCCAAAGATGTGCTGATTTGTGAAGATCCATAGAGGAGGGAGCTTATAGAGAGGGGATTTTTTTATACATATATATTTTAACAGAGTATATGAATATTTGTGGGTATGCAAAAAAATTCTATTTTTTATGGTGACATAAGTAAAGATAGGCAAATTTAGATAATTTTATTTTGTCATAATTGAGTAGGAGCAATTAACTATGAAGAACAATACTTTGTTTGCTATTGTTTCCTGGATCCTAAAGCCTCTCCTGGAGTCTGATCTAGGTCTTATTTGGGGAATCTATGCCTATGGTTCATCCTGGACTTCGGTGAGAGTCTTGGTTTCACTATGTTCTTGTATGATATTACAGTGTCCCAATTGCATAAGGTAATTTGTTCTGGAATACACACACATAAAAATAAATGAAAACCTTACAGTAAATTATTCATGTGAATGTTTTCTTGTCATAAACAAGCTGTTCTACAAATACTGATTAACATCTATCAGTATTCATTTGCCGCAATAATACAAAAATTATGAGTAAAACAGGAGGAAAGTTGACCTCATAACATATATTCTTTCTAGTTTCAAATTATTATTTGCAGAAAAATATAAATCGTGTTGTTTAAGACAGCTAGAAGCTTTCAAAATTACCTTTAGTAGACACTCTCACCATATAATTATTTAGAATTTTGAACTTGGTACTTTACTGAAAATCATAATCTCTTTCTGTATTTTGATAATAAATTAATGGAATGTAATGGGAAAGTGAATTTTAAGGTGAAATGGATTAATTTGGGACTACCATAATTGTTTATGATAGCATGTTAAAATTCATTTTCTTAAAATGACAGAAATTGTTTAAAACTCACTAAACAACAACAAAATGTCTATTTCAAATTTTGCTTGCTCAAGAAATCTTTAGATTTAACAGTATGATTTACTCATGATTTCATTCCTGTAGTTCATGTTTTTATTATGCTATAAGAAGAATAAATACATGAATATGAAGTATACAAGGCCTAGATGACTTTGGCTCAATTTATTCATTTGAAAATGCAAATTTTATAGGTATATGAGCTAAAGGTTAAATTTAAATTGGACACAAAAGCAATCTCTTTCCTGAGGTTTAATATTAATAAAATTCTGTAACAGATATTTACAGGAATTTTAAAATATAGTTCATCTTATTTGTGAGCTGGTACTTGGTTGCCATTTTCTTGAATCACTTCCTGATGGAGCATAAATAAATAAATAAATAAATAGATAGATAAATAATAAATGAGGTGATTTTCAATCATGTCTGGAAAATTTATACTATGAAAATCCAGATCAAAATATTGTTCTTTTCACATGAGCTTTTCAAAAGTAGCTTACACCTTATATATGCTTGGTTTAATATCTATAGTTATAGATTTACTTGTCATAAAATTTCTAAAGATTGATGACAGTACAAAAATTTAACTTTACTCTTTTCGTATTTCATTGGATTTTAACAACATTTTTAAAAGATAGGAATAAAAAAGATATCTTAAGCAAGTTAAGGTTGAAATAGAATGAAAACATTGAAGAAAAAAGCACATAGGGCCAGATTTTCTTTATAAATAATACATAGGCAGGGGCTTATTTGGCACTTTGTGGGACTTGTGTGAGCTTATTCTATCCACTGAGAAAACTATTTCCTTAGTGCAACAAAATATTAAGGTAAGACTAAAGGATAAAAAGAAACTTCTAAAAATAATTTTCTCAATTTCAGAAAGCAGTTTATCCAATGAGAATTTCCTAACATATCTAATAATGTTTTTACCTTTTAGAATGTTTCCTTGGTAAAGTTAAAGCATTTAAGACACAAAGTGGTCAATGAATTAAGTTTTTGTTGAACAAACAAACCAAAAACCTCCAATAGTAATTGAATGGATTATTTTTTCTAACCTTTAGATGCAATTATGGCTTACAGAGGCTAGGGCTACACTAAAAATACTGAAAAGATCTTGGAAAACTGCCACAGCTAATTCTGGATTATCTTTATGAAACTACATGCACATTACTAGCTCTGATTCTAACGAAGCAATAATTTATTACATGGGTTGGTAGTAAAAAATATTTCACTCAAGGACAGTATTATAAACGTTGCTTCTATTTTCAGGCAGAGAGTAACTTCATATTTTTTCAAACTTTCAGTGAATAAGTATGTAAAATTATATGGATAGACATGAAAAGTGTGCTGCCCATTTTCACTTTCAATGAATGACTGACATTTCAGCTCCAAGAAGTTAAGTGATGTCCTTCCTGGGTAGCTCACAGCCTATGACTGAGTAAAGTGAAAGAATGAAGGCCTGATAATTTCAGCCTGACAACACAGAATGTTTGAATGGGCTATATTCACTTCAGAGTCTTCTATTGGAATGGTCAGCGTTTCTTCATTATGCACTGTTGTCCACCTTATTTCATCCCAGTCCTGTTCCTCCCTCCTTTTCACTGGTAAAAATTCTAAAAAAAAAAAAAAAAAAAAAAAGAAAAAAAACTTTATCCCAACTATATCTCAGTGTCTCATTCTAGAGAAGCCAGTCAGTAACAAACTGCCTAGGCTATCTGTCAAAATTCAAACAAACTCATATTCCATTGTTCATTTCTGTCAAAAACAGGGAGTTTATCTAGAAAGTATGAAGTATTCACAAACACTGTTTAACTATTAAATCATTATAAAATATGAAAAGTATAAAAATAATATTTCTTTATATTAACAATAACAATCCAAAAATTAAAATTAAGAAAATAATTTCATTTACAATAATATTGAAAAGAATAACATCCTTTGGCTTTTTTTTCAGAGGTAGAGTCTTACTCTGTTGGCTAGGCCACAGTGCAGTAACATGATCATAGCTCACTGCAGCCTCAAACTCCTGGGCTCAAGGGATCCTCCTACCTTAGTCTCCTTAGTAGCTGGGATTTCAGGTGTGTGCCACCATATCCAGGTAATTTATTTTTATTTTTCTAGAGATGGGGGGCTCTTACTAGTTGCCCAGGCTGATTTCAACTCCTGATTTCAAGCTATGCTCCCACCTCAGCCTCCCAAGTAGGTAGGCTCATAGTGTGGCCTGTACTGAAATAAATTTAATGAAAGAAGTATTAACCTTGTACACTATTGCACAGCAATGCTGGAAAAAAAATAAGATCAAATTAAATGAAATGACATTCCTTCTTCATTTGAATACTCAATCATATAAAAAATAGCAATTCTATTCAAATGGCAATCTACAGTCAAGGTAATCGCTATCAAAATAACACATGTTTTTAGGTAATTTGTCAAGTCCTTGCTAAAAATTTATAGTAAATGCAAAGAACACAGTGTAGAAAAAATCTTCGAAAAAGAATGCAAAGTTTATAGACTCATTCTTCCTGATCTCAAAATTTACTACGGTGCTAAGTAATCAAGTGTGGTACTGGCATAAGGATACACATGTAAATTAATGGAACTGAATTAATAACTTAGAAATAAACTCTACATTTATAGACAATTGATTTTTGGCAAAGGTGGCATAGCAATTTAATGGAGAAAGTATAGCTTTTACAACAAATAGTAATTATAAAATTACATGTTCATGTATGAAGAGTGCATTAAGACCTGTACCACATATCATGCAAAGCAATCATCTTCAAATAAATCATAAACATAAATGTAAAAACAAAAACTATTAAACTTTTAAAGATAATAGAAAATCTTCATGGACTAGTGTAGGCAAATATTTCCTATATAGAACATCAACAGCACAATCCATGAACAAAAAAAGTTAAATTAGACTTCATCAAATTTAAAAATATCCACACAATAGGCACCATTAAAATAAGTGAAAAGATAATCCACAAAATGGAGAAATATATTAATGAATCTTATATCTGTGAAAACCCTTGTCTTCAAAATTTAAAAAGAACATGTACAATTTATTAATAAATGGACAATTTAATAATGGGCAAAATATTTGAATAGACATTTTATCTAAGAATATAATTGTCAATAAGCACATCAAAACATGTGCAACATCATTGGTCCTTAGGGAAATATCAATTAAAACTATAGTTTAATCTCATCCATTAGAATGGCTATAATCAAATTAGCAAGTATATTTAGTGTTGACAAGGATGTAAAGAAACTGGTACACTTATATATTGTTTATGAGAATGTAAGTACTGCAGAATCCTGTGGAAAACTTATTGAAGTTTTGTGAAAACTTAAACATTAATCTGTCTTAAATTCCAGTAATTCCTTTTCTAGATATCTAACCAAGAGCAATAAAAACATTTTCATGTAGACTTGTACACAAATTTCTATAAGGTTATTATTCATAATAGCCAAAATAACCCAAATAACCATCGTTAGTTATAAAACTGTAGTATGCCTAAACAATGGAATACTATACAGCAATAAAAAGTAATATAATATTCCTAAACTTACCAACATAAATTAAACTCAAAAAATTATGTTAAGTGAAAAAAATCTAAATTAATATCTAAATAATTTTTTAAATGTTAAGAAATTAAGCTAGATGTTGGATTATGAAAAGCTTGGGAATGCAGGAATGGATTATGAGGCTAATTTTCTAATGGGGATTCTGGGACCAGATGTATTTTAGGTTAATGCAACCTATCTTCGCTAAAGAGGTGTCTTAGTATTTTGGGAGGAACCTAGGAAGGAGGGAAGGGATTCAATCTGCACCTGGAAATATTGGCTATAACATATAATTATGAAAATAAGCAATTTATATAGTTTCTTAGAAACTTAGTTTTATCAGGAAAAAATGTGAATAAGACTATTTGATTTATTTATCATTTGTGATTAGGAGAAAATATAAAAACATGTAAAGATACCTTAAGGAAATTTAGAAATTATATAATGATAGCTACTCATTTTTATATCGTGTCTTTTTCCACAACACAAAATTTGAATGTTCTGTCTCAAATTTGTGATGAGTAGTGTTTAAATATAAACATAAATAAATAAAGTCATAATGGGTTAGGTATATTTTTTAACTTTAGATTTATATCTGCTGAATTGTACTTATATATTGTGTTATGCTTTTTATATTTAGTTGTGACTTAATTTAACATGTGTTATTTCAGTAAACATTTAATAAACACCTGCTATGCATTCTGGTGGGTACTTGTAATAAAGTAGTCAATATAAAATAGAAATAAATCCTATATCCATTAACTTTCTGGACATGAAGGTTGAAAAATAAAGTGATTACAGTATAATGTGAGTACTACTAGAATGAAATTTTGATGAGAACACATGAAAACAATTGATAAATGCTCTTGACCCAGCTTTGGTAAACAATGGGATGACAAGGATGAGTTCTGTCACAGAGGAAGCATGAGAGAGATTCTAAAGCAACAGAGCCAAAATTATGAAATAAATATAGATACAGTCTATAGAAAATTGAAAATATTATGCTTTCAGTATAAAATAAAATATTTAGTAACAGTCAATTGGGAAGAAAACTGTCATAACATCATGAATAATCTTTTTTTTTTTTATTTTTTTTGAGACGGAGTCTCGCTCTGTCACCCGGGCTGGAGTGCAGTGGCCGGATCTCAGCTCACTGCAAGCTCCGCCTCCCGGGTTCACACCATTCTCCTGCCTCAGCCTCCGGAGTAGCTGGGACTACAGGCGCCCGCCACCTCGCCCGGCTAGTTTTTTTTATATTTTTTTTTTAGTAGAGATGGGGTTTCACCGTGTTAGCCAGGATGGTCTCGATCTCCTGACCTCGTGATCCGCCCGTCTCGGCCTCCCAAAGTGCTGGGATTACAGGCTTGAGCCACCGCGCCCGGCCATGAATAATCTTTTAATGCCATGATAAATATTTATGTATATGTGCATGTTAGAAATGTCACTAAATTTAACAATCATCCAGTAGACTAATACTGCCCATAAATGAGTAAACTAAGATTTAGGTATGTTAATTGAGACATTCAAATATACAGTTTTACTAAAACTGTAACTTATATTTATCTTCCATGTTTCTTGATCCTGCACCAACATTCAATTATTTATGATACACTTTTTTATTTTGTAAAAGTACGTGTGTATGGTCTTCATTCTTTGGTATGATTTGACTCTGTGTCCCTCCCCAAATCTCACCTCGAATTATAATGATCATAATCCCTATGTGTCAAGAGTGGGACCAGGTGGAGGTAATTGGATCATGGGGGCAATTTCCTCCATGCTCTTCTCAAGATAGTGAGTGAGTTCTCAAGAGATCTGATGGTTTCATAAGAGTGTGACATTTCCCTTGCTTGCACTCTCTCTGTTCTGCTGCCCTGGAAAGGAGTCGCTTGCTTTTCCTTTGCCTTCCGCTATGATTTTAAGTTTCCTGAGGCCTCCCCAGCAACATGGCACTGTGAGTCAATTAAACCTCTCTTCTTTATAAATTACCCAGTCTCAGGTATTTCTTCATGGCAGTGTGAGAATGGACTAATACATTATTATTATTTATTTAAAGTTGAGATTTAAGTTAGTCAATGGTGTATGTCTTTATGAAAGCTTAATATAAACCCTTAGGTTTTCTATAAAGTATTCAAACATTTAAAGAATATTTTTTTCACTAAAACATCATTTTATATCTATGTAATTTTTAAAATATTTGCAAACCTAGTAGAAAATTAAAATATTTGTATGAAAATATATGATTATTTATTTCTGAATTAATAGTGAAAAAAAATTAGTTTCTATGACCTAAGAATCACCATGCAAATTCTCTTGACATTTTCTACAGATGACTTGCACAATATTAGCTTATCAATGAATGACATTTAGGGGGGCATAAAACACTTTAACTTGTACATAGTCAATAGAATGCTCATAAAGTTACTCTTTTTATTCAAACAATATGTGTGTTCATATTTTTCAAATTTAAGTCAATACTAAATTATTGATATGGTAAAATGTATGTTGGCTTTATTCAGAAATGCATTTTGTGACTCTGAATTTGAGTATGTAGTTAATATCTGCCTATTGTCCTTTGATGTTTAGAGTTGATTCCAATTCTAAAAATATATTCTTCTTATGGTTCTGCATTTATTAAGCCTGGAAGGTATATTTTAACAGGTTAGCATATTGATTTTAGTAGTAAATATTAGCTTTACTATACATCTTTGGCAATTATGTAAGCAGAAAGTAATTGCTCTTCTGATACACACAATACCAGTTCTTTACAGCTGTTCATATGTAACAACAGTTTGACATGTAAAATCTGCCTTGAATGTTTACTGGCACTGCATTGCTTGTCTGGCATGTCTTTATCAAAATGATCCATGTGATGGTTTATGAAACTCAATTTGTATCTAATCAATATTTTAATTTTAATCATGAAATCACAATTTTTTGTCAGCTAATTCTATTTTCTTAGGAGCTGCTAATACTAACCAAAAGTGATACCAAGGAAAAAATTATATTTAATGTAACGTGTGCATTTTAAATCCTATTCATATTTCCCAGCCTTTCCACTCATCCTTTGAATGAATAACCTTTCCATCCACAATCCCTTCTTGTAAATTATCAGAATAGATATCTGAAGTGTTTATGATAGAGATGGGGATGGAATTACGGCTTATATTCACTTGTACACAAGAAGAAGAGTTGCCCTCATTTTATGGTTGGTGTGTACCCGGATATTTATGTCAGCAGATAAAGACTAGGAGAAAAATGAAGTGTCACCCTCTCCACTTTAAATCAAACAAGGGTATTTTGTAAGGATTTAAAATGAATTTTTCACAAATGTTTTAAATTTATTTTTGGATTTTTAATTTTTGTGGGTACATAGAAGGCTTTTATATTTATGGGGCACATGAGATGTTTTGATACAGGCATGCAGTGTGTAATAATCACATCACAGTAGATGAGGTATTCATCCCCTCAATCATTTATACTGTTATGAGCAGTTTAATGAGCAATCCAATTGTATTCTTTTAGTTATTTTTAAATGCACAATTAAATTTTTGTTGACTATAGTCACCCTGTTGTGTCACCAAATACTGGGCCTTATTCATTCATTCAAACTACTTTTTGTACCTATTAACCATCCCTATCTCCCCCTTATTCCTCACTACCCTTCCTAGCCTCTGGTAACCATGCTTCTACTCTATCTCCATGAGTTCAATTGTTTTGATTTAATATCCCAGAAATAAATGAGAATATACAATGCTTGTCTTTTTGTGCCTGGCTTATTTCACTTAACATAAGATCTTCAGTTTCATCCATGTTGTTGCAAATGACTGAATCTCATCCTTTTTATGGCTGAATAGTATTCCATTATGTATAAGTACCACATTTTCTTGATTGATTCATCTGTTGATGGACACTTAGATTGCTCCAAAATCTTGGCTATGGTGAACAGAGCTGCAATAAACCTGGGATTGCAGATATCTTTTCAATATATATATATTTTTTCTTTTCTGTATATACCCATCAGTAGAAATGCTGGATTATATGGTGGCTCTATTTTTAGTTTTTTGAGGAACCTCCAAACTGTTCTCCATAGCTGTACTAATTTACATTCCCACCAGCAGTCTACCAGAATTCTTTAGTCTCCACATCCTCACCAGCATTTGTTATTGCCTGTCTTTTTTATATAAGCCACTTTAACTGGGGTGAGATGATATCTCACTGTGTTTTGATTTGCATATCTCGGGTGATAAATGATGCTGAGCACCTTTTCAGAAGCCTGGTTTTCATTTGTATGTCCTCTTGTGAGAAACACCTTTTCAAATATTTTGCTCATTTTTTGATCGGATTATTAGATTTTTTTCCCATAGAGTTGTTTGAGCTCCTTATATATTCTGATTATCGATCCTGTGTCAGGTGAGTAGTTTGTAAATATCTTCTCCCATTCTGTGAGTAGTATTTTCACTTTGTGGACTGCTTCTTTTACTGTGAAGAAGCTTGTTAGCTTGACATAATTCCATTTGTCCATTTTTACTTTGGTTGCCTGTGCTTGTGGGGTATTGTTCAAGAAATCTTTGCCCAGACTAATGTCCTGGAGAGTTTAACCAATGCTTTCTTGTAGTAGTTTCATAGCTTGAGGTCTCAAATTTAAGGCTATCATCGATTTTGATTTTATTTTTGTATATTGTAAGAGATAGGGGTCTACTTTCATTCACTCCCTTGCTACCACGTATGTTCACTCAAAGCCCTGGAGCTTTGTAATCTACAAGTGGCAAAGCCAGCCAGGCCTATGCCATTCCCTTCAAGATAGTGAGTTTCCCCAGGTCCCAGGCAGGTCCAGAAAAACCGTCCAAGAGCAAGGGACTACAGTCAAAAACCTTAGAAGTTCAGCTGGTGTTCTATTGTACTGTGGCTGAGCTGGCACTCAAACCATAAGATTCAGTCCTTCTCACTCTTCCCTCCCTTTTCTAAAGACAGAGGAGCCTCAACCTGTGTCTACCTCCACCTGAGGTTCAAGAGGAGACTATCATTGATGTTCCCTTAAGGACCTAGGGCTCTCAAGTCAACTTGTGAAAGCTACCTGACATAGGTCTCACCTTTCAGGGAAGGGGTCTCCCCTCTGACCCAGGGCAGGTCCAAAAATGCTGTAAAAGGGTCATGTCCTGGAATTGGGGACTTTAAGAGCCTGCTTGGTGCTCTACCCACCTGTGGCCGAGCTGGTACCAGAGGTGTAATTAAAAGACTTCTTTACTTTTTCCTCTGCTTTCTCAAGCAGAAGGATTCTTGCCCCATAGCCACCACAGCTTGGAATGTGATGAATCTCACTTGAGGCCAGCGAGTCTCAGCATCTCACCCATGGCTCTCACTGTAGTACCTGGGTATTGTTGCTGGTTCTTCAGGGCCCAGGGGCTCTTCAGTTAAGAGGTAATGAAGCCTTCCAGGACCAGGTCTTTCTTTTCAAGGCAGCAAAGTTCCTTTCTGGGCCAGGGTGTGTCTAGGAATGTCATTTGAGAGCCAGGATCTGGAACAGGCCTCACGACTCTGACTGGTATCCTATCCTACTGTGGTTAAGCTGATATTCAAGATGTAAGACATAGGCCTCCCCACTCTTCTGTCTCCTCTCCTCAGGTGCAAGACAGTGGCCTTTATTGGAGCTGCAAGCTGAGCAGCCTAGGTTTAGGGGAGGGGTGATGCCAACATTCCCTTATTCACCCTGGCTGGTGTCTCAATAGGTCATGTGTCCCCAGCCCTGCAGCCCCAATCCCCCACCACCCCATCCACTGTCTCTGGCCTCAGCTCAGCCCTGGGACTCATCTAGGTGTAGGCTTTTCAAGTTTATTTGGGGATTCCATTAGCCCATGGTGGCAAGGCTTAGGGGAACTCAAGTTTCCATTGCTGGTGTTAATGATTCCCCTCTGGGTAGGACTGGTTTAAATGCACCCTCCATGGGCAGGGGTCAGTTGAGTTTGGTCCCATTTTGCTTTCTTCTGTAACAAAGACAGCACTGAGTTCAATGCCTCGCAATTGCTGGCTTTCCTTCTCTCTGGGGCACACCATACTGCTGTTGCCAGGGCATAAGGGAGGGGCGGCATCAGCAATTCAACGCTTTTTCCACCTCTTCAGTGCCTCCTTCAATGACATGAATTAAAACATTGTGCTGTGAGTCCTCACCCAGTCTTTGGTTCTTACAAAGGTGCTTTTTTGTAAGCGTACATAGTTGTTACATTTGTGTTCTTGCAGGCGGACGGTCAGTGGAAACTTCTATTCTGCCATCTTGCTCCTCTTTCTCACAAGTAAATTTGTATTAATTCACTCAGGTCATCCGTTTTCCAATTAGTAAAACCTTCAACTCTAGTTGTTTTTTATACGTTCACAATTCATGTCAGTCTATCCAAAACTCCTCACCATCTTCTTATGTGTTTTCACAGAAAGTGCTAAAAATGAAATACTGGCATTCTTAAACAATTTAAGTGACTTTGCTTCATATATTTGTATTTCTCATCTAGGATTCAAGACGTAGAGTTTCCTAACACATATACATGTTAATGTAATTTAATAATAAATAAAAAATCAATAATTACCTCTATCAGCATATTGTTTTTCTTCCCATGTTCTGTATTTTAGTTGGCAATAACCTCCAAACTAGAGTTCTGTGATTTATAATTCACTACTGTATCCTATGGATTCAATATTTTTATATGCTTTTTCTTTTCATTTGTATGGTCAACACGTTTCTCATTATTGCCATTTGAAATAGCCACCCGATCATCTTCTTCTTCTTTTTGTCTCCTCTTCAAATGATCTTATATGTTTTATTTTCTACTCATTGCCTTTTACAAATCTGATCAGCAATCATTTAATCTCCTACCACTGTGTGTTTTTCCAGGTCGCTCTGCCAAATTACATATATACGACCCAGCCCTCCTTTGCCCTGATCCACTTCTGCTTCCTCTCTCTTCTTTACCTTCCACACTGCTCATTCACAGTATTCATTTTTTTTATTAACCCAATGTGCCTGAGGAATGATCTACCAGTTTATCTGGAAAATCACCAATCATCAGCCATGCCCAATACAAAAATTCTATCTTTAATGAAATAAAAAAACAATTATTCATTGTTTTCCAATCACTATTAATTTATTATAATAAAACTGTTATCTTTTTATAGTTAATTTTTATATCTTTTACATGTTTTTCTAAGTTTATTTCCAGCAAGGTTTATTTTCTAATTGTGTGCTGTTTTTGTTTCTTTGTTTTTGTTTTTGTTTTTCGTTTTTTGTTCTTTGTTTTTTGTTTTGTTTTTTGAGATGGAGTCTGGCTCTGTTGCCCAGGCTGGAGTGCAGTGGCATGATATCAGCTTACTGCAACTTCTGCCTCCAAGTTTCAGGCAATTCTTCTGCTTCAGCCTCCCGAGTAGCTGGGACTACAGGCGAGCACCACCAAGCCCAACTACTTTTTGTATTTTTAGGAGAGACGGGATTTCACCATATTGGCCAGGATGGTCTCAAACTCCTGACCTCATGATCTACCTGCCTCGGCCTCCCAAAGTGCTGGGATTACAGATGCGGGCCATGATGCCAGGTTCTAATTGTGTTTTTTAAGATCCCTAGTGCCCAGCAGAGTCTTTCATGTACTAATACATGAATATTCATTAAAAATAATTGAGTGTGAATCATTTCTGTAACTTGTGATCTAAAAGTGTTTTATCTTTTAGGAATATTACCGGAATAATATGAAAGTATACTTGGATCATTGTTTTCCAATCATAAATGATTGTTTTGATATTGTGTTTTATTCACTATAATAGAATAATTTTAAAAATACTAAGTTCTCCACATACTGGGTTTGAGTTTGTTTTAGTAATTAATTCATTGACAGTTACTGTGTTCGTGTGTGTCTATACATACATATAATTTGAGAAGAGGAGACTTCTTTTTTGAAAGCTGCTTTTGTCATTAGCTATTAATGACATACTTTAATATAGGCAAGTGGTGTATTAAAACCGTGAATATATCAGTTATTAACAACATAGATGAAAAATATACTATACTATACTATATACTATAGTATACTATACTATAGTATATAGTTATACTATAATGTTTAATAATCAGCATTATTAAAAAGGCTTTGAATATATTGTGTAAAAATTCTGATTATTAGACATGTTATGATGTCTGATTATTAGACATTACAACATAATGTCTAATAATATATGTATAATATATAATGTCTAATAACATATTTTTAAAATGTCTAATATACTATAATGTCTAATAATCAACATTATCAGACATTCTTTCAATATATTGATATTATTAAATAAGTCAAAATCAGTCACTCAGAAAGGAGCCACTCTGTACAGATCACACAGGGCTATATTAAATGGCATCAAATATATTGTTTGGGAAAATAAACAAATAACTACATTGAAGAGATGATATGTTTCAACAGACCGAGTTCAGTCCACTTCCTTTAGTTTTCCAAGATTTGGGGATTCAAATCTGTAACACAATCAGCAAGAAAATATAAAGATAATTTCTCTATGTATTTCAAATAAAAAGATAGAGTACCTAGCCTAACATTGTGTATTGTGCCAGATAGGTAGCCAAGAAGCACTAGCTGAAGGAATGAATGATGATAGAAACATTGTTTGTATTTAAATCAGTCAATAAATATCAGGGTAATCTGAAAATTGCCTTTCAGAAAAATGAGGTTTTCTGGGATTATGATTGCAAAATTTCATTGACAAGAGGTTAACTCCCTATGCTGCTAACAAACCAAGCAAATAAAGTTTCTGAATTTCTGGTTATTTTAAGCATATTTTTAATTTTACCGAGTTTCAGCTTCCAGAAAATTTGGCAGATGCATTTAACATTACCTTGGAACATTCTAACTGATTTCTGATTCCAACATTTTTAAGGATACTGAAATTCTGTGAAAAATACTGTGTTAGGTTTTTGGAGCCCCTACTTTTACTGTATCATGAAGGTAAACTTATCTCTGTTTGCCTACCTCACAGATACTTTGAGAATTATATGATATATTGACAAGTTCAAGGTAAACTGAATTTTATCATTTTGGAGATTATAAAACCACCTATGATAATCATATTTCAGTGTGTGTGTGTATTCGTATATAGTATATTTGTGAAATATATTAAAATTTACACAAATTAATTAAAGATGTATTTGTACCAGGTAATGTTTCAAAACACATACACTATATAGCTCTTATCTTAGTCAATTTTCTCTTTCTTATAAGAGATTATCTGTGATGCACATAGAAAAGAATTTATTTCTTGCATTTATAGAGGCAGAGAACTCTAAGGTTGGGGAGCCACATCTGGTGAGGGCATTCTGGCTGTTGGAGACTCTGCAAAGTCTCAAATCTGGGCAGGGCATCATATGGCAAATAGGCTACATGCTAGGTTAGGTCTATACTCCTCATTTTACAAAGACACCACTCCCACCTCCATGACAACCCTTTAATCTACTAACTCATTAATCTATTATTCCATGATTGAGCCCTTATGACCTACTCACCTCTTCCAAGCACTGCCATTCAATACTGCCACATTCGGGATTGCATTTCAACATGAGGTTTTGGATGTTACCTTTCAATCCATAGCACCTCTGTATTTAAGATTAAAATTTATAATTCAAAATAATTTTGAAAATAGAAAACATATAGATTTGTATTATAAATAAATTATACAATTTAGAATGCTTGCCTTAAGTAAGGAGATATAATGGTGTACATGAATGCTGGAGTTTTGTATTTTCTTTAATTTTTTATACTTGTTTTAAATTTTTTATTATATATTGAGTTTTTTGTTTGTTTGTTTGTTTGTTCTGTTTTGTTTTTTTGAGATGGAGTCTCGCTTTGTTGTCCAGGCAGGAGTGAGGTGGCACAATCTCGGCTCGCTGCAGTCCCTCCTGGGTTCAAGCAATTCTCCTGCTTCAGCCTTCGGAGTAGCTGGGATTACAGAAACCCACCACCATGTCTGACTAATGTTTGTATTTTTAGTAGAGACAGGGTTTCACCATGCTGGTCTTGAACGCCTGACCTCGTGATCCTCACGCCTCAGCCTCCCAAAGTGCTGGGATTACAGGCATGATCCCCCGGGCCTGGTCTGAGTGTATAATAATAAAAAAAAATTATATTATGGTTAGTAATAAATACGTATTTGTTAAGCTGTCATTTGATGTTATTATATGTCCTAGACAAGTTTTGGATGATTGGGGAAAGCCAACTGCCAAGTGCTGTAAACCTGGGGAGATTTTTTAATTAGCAGGGATTTGCATAAGTGTAATTGGAAGCCCTGGCATACCAATCTATTTGCAGGTGGCCAAGAATCTCCTGGAAGAGAACTTAAACACAGGCCACACATTGGATTCAGATAGGGACAGATTTATCTGAGGGACTAAGATTAATAAATGGGGTCATAACTTATGGAATAAAAATACAGATGATGAAATAAAGTTATGTAAGTGAGGGAGTATTCTAGCATTTAGATAAGCCTTAACTTTAGGACCTGTATATTGTAAGAGCAAAGACAGGTGGGCAGTAGGACCACTTGAGTAAAGAATGGCAAGAGCATTAGATGGATATCAATGTATTGCATCTCTGATCATGCAGGGGCAAAATGTACCTCCACAAGGAATTACTGAAGTTTGTAAATTATTTGGAAGATGAGTCTGAGGAAAGTATAGAATTATTTATAACTTACTGGCAATCTAACATTTTGGGACATTGTATTAACGTGACAAAATTATTCTCAGCAGAAAGTCACCATAAGTATGCAACAGTTATGAGATCATATGAATTATTTATAGTAAATGTATGTTTGTATTTTATGTAATTATTCAGAAAAAGTATCAATATGATATAATCAAAATACAATTAGCAAGTACATGTAAATACAAGTTTGTTGCTTTAAATATTGTATAGAAACACATTTACAACATTTTGTCAAAAGTTACTTCCCTGGAGTGTTACATACAATGGTGTTTAAGATTAGCTATTATCTCACGGTCTTTGTGGGTCAGAAGTCTGGGCACAACTTACCTTGCTCCTCTGAAAAGGTATATTCAACATGTTGGCTGGCTAGGGCAGGGTTCTCATCTAGAAACTCAACTGGAGGTAAATCCTTCTGTAAGCACCCTCAGGATGTTTGCAGAACTCTCCTTACAGTTGAAGGGCTGAGGCCCCAAGTTATTACTGTCTGTTGTCCGGGGCCTGCTATCAGCTCCTAGAAATCTCCAGCAGTTTATTGGCATGTGGTTGTCTCCATAGACTCTTTCACTAAATGGCAGCTTTATTCTTTAAAGCTGGGGGGATAATAAGGCCCATTTCCACTAGCAAAATGGAATCTTATAAAGTATGACATCACAGGAGCAATCTTTCCTAATATTTGCCAAATTCTATTATTTAGACAAAAGTCACAGCTTCTATCCACACACAAGATGAAGAGTTTATAAAAAGACATGAACACCTGAAGTCAGGAATCATTTTTGAGTCATTTTCGGGTCTGTCCATCACAGTTGTGAACTATCGAGTGACAAAATTTGAATGTTTTCTTACTTAGAGAAGGTGTCATGGTCTATCTTAATTGCTGATCAAATCAATTTGTGTATGTTAGTTATAGTGAAAATCCATATATGAAGCACCATCAGCCATTTACAGTAGAAAAAGTTCTAGGAAAATGCAAGTGTACTTTAGACCACTCAAATAGGAAACATTTTCTAAGTAACAATCAAATCAATGTTCTTATCCCAGTTGTACAGCTAATGCAGAATACCTGAGACTGGGTAATTTATAAAGAACAGAGATTTATTTCTTACAGTTCCAGAGACTGGGAAGTCCAAGGTCAAGGGGTCCACATCCAGCAAGGATCTTCTTGCTTTGTCATCCCATGGTGGAAGGCAGAGGGGCAAGAGCAGGTGAGAGTGTGTGTGAGAGAGCAAATTATTTTTCCTCCATTTTTGTTTTCTCCAGGCTCGCTGCCAATTAGATGGTGTCCACACACGTTCAGGGCAGAGACCAATCTCCTCTGGAAACATCCTCATAGACACACCGAGAATACCAGCTAAATATTCTTTAATCCAGTCAGTTGACACCAAAATTAACCATCACACCAATGTTGTTCTAAAAAAAATAAAATAAAATGTACATGATTTTCTGAGCAACAACTTATTTTAACAAGGTTGAACAAACATAAACAAACCACCTAATGTATTTTTTTTTTTTTTCTTACAGTTGTCTATTGGTAGGTGTTATGGGTATAATCTCTTGGTGGCCACTGGAATGTATGTTGGTATTTACTTAGGGCAGTGTCTGTGTTGGGCTACATGCAAACAAAATAATCTTCCAGGAGAACAGTCTGTGAAGAAAGGAAAAATATGAAAGAAATCATAAGGACTACGAGAGACAAAGCAGGAACAAAGAAAGCATGCATATTCTGAGAAAGGAAAAACTGACCTCAACAACTACAATTTTCTAGGTTCTCTTCATCTGAAGCATAGATAAACATTGGCTTGCATTCCTAATAGGTTTTCTTTCATGTTTTTACACTATTCCTCTACTCCTTTATTTGAGCTAGCTAAATAAATCAGTATGCCTGACAAACAAAGCTCTTTGAAGTAGTTTGATATTGAAAGGATAAAATGCTAATAGCACATTTATCTTAATATTTCCCTGGAATAAAAAATACTTGGAAAAGTTTCATCAAACTCTAACGTCAATCTGATTTTGTCTGCACCAAAATATTACTTCTTCATAAATGCCTCTTCTAATAATTATTTTAATTTATACTCCTATTTTTCTCTTATAATTCATATTTTCTCCATCTGTATTACACCTTATAATAGCAATTACTCTTATTTAAAAATGTTTAAATAATCGTTTGTGTGTCTCCTCAGGGAACTAGTTGACCTTGTAAAAATTAGACAAAAAGTACACAAATATGTAAGCAACTTAATGTGAAATAATGATTATTAGTATGAAAGAAACTATAACAGTAAAAGAAACCAATGTTTTAGATGGGGTCGCTTTTGGGAATATGTCTTCTGTGTCCCTTTTTTGCTATTGTAGAGTTTGTTTAATTCATTAATACCTGAAAACTTGTTGATATTTACATGTATGTGTATGTGTGCATATACAGATACCTGAAATCTGCTTATATAACATTGTGTCCTGACTTATTATCCCCTTTATAAATCTCTATATATCTGACATCTTTCAGAAAACTTCTGTCTTATCTAAACCAGGCTAACCGTAACCCTATATTCCCAAAAACTGCTTTACATCCGTAGTAGAATTTATCACTTTATATGATAGTTGTTTCTTTACGTATTTTCTCCATTAAACTAAGTTATTGGTAGGCAGAGATAATAATTACATTGGTTTTGTACTTATAAAAATTATGAGAAGATTATTATTTCAGAGTTTGGATATTTTAACTACTACAAAGGCATTGATTATTTCTATAAATAATTAACTATACCACAGAACAATTCAATAGAATATGTTTAAAAATCACTGAAACACCATTTAAGGCAAGTACCCTAGGAAGCCAGCAGGAAGCATGCCCATCTGTGCCCTTGGAGACAGGCCTGCAGACTGTACACCCTAAAGAACCCTTGTAACTTGTTCACAGTACATTCTAGCCACAGTCTTGGGCCAGTCTTGACCAAGCATGGACCTACCAAAGGGTCTGGTGAGAACCACACCTATCCATGGCCTGGTGTCAGACCCCCGTACCTGTTGACCAACTGCAGACCTTGAAGCAGGCCCTTGTCCCAGTATTAGCCCTGCTGAACAAGGTCCTGGAGGCAGCCAGCCTACCAAGGTCCAGAGAGGATCCACAGCTGCCCTAGTCCCTGGTGACAGGTTTGCCAAGCAAAGAACTAACTGCAGACCCACCAAAAGTTGCATCGACCAGCTTTGACCACAGTTTATTATGATTACAGAGGCAATTACATCAGCTCAGGAACCTGAAAGGAGAAGTCATTTTCATGCTGAAACAAGTTTGTAAACACTGGAAGAGGTGTTTGCTCCTTCCAAGGCATAGACATCAATGTAAGGCTAAATGAATCATGATAAATCAGACAAACATGAAACTACTAAAGGAAACTAATAAAGCCCAAGTAGTAATCAACACCAAAGAAATGCAGCTCTACAGATTGCCTGACAAATAATTCAAAATATTCATCTTTAAGAAGTCTAATGTGATCCAAAAGTACGTAGCTAGATAACTAAACAATATTCAGGAAAACCATCCATGAACAAAATTAGAAGTTTAATGAAAAGAAATAGGAACCATGAAAAAGAACCAAACAGAAATCCTAGAGTTGAAGAAAATAATGACATAACTGAAAAAAAAAAAATCAGTGCAGATCTTCAGCAGCAGAATCAATCAAGCAGAATAATCAGAATAATCAGGAAACCAGAGGATAGATTAGGCCAGGAAGGTGTAGGATTATCTAAAGTGCTAACAAAAAAACAAAACAAAACAAACAAACAAACAGAAGCCTGTCAACCAAGAAAACTGTATCTGGCAAAGCTGTTCTCAGAAATAAAGGAGAGGTAAAGACATTTTTAGACAAATAAAAGCCCTCTTTTTTTTTTTTTTGGTGACTTCTAGGGAGTTCATCACCACTAGTCCTGCCTTACAAGAAATGCTAAAAGGAGTTCTTCAGATTGAAACTAAATGATACTAAGTAACAACATGAAAACACATGAAAGTATAAAACTCACTAGTAGAGGTAAACCTATAGTCAATTTCAGAATATGCTCATATTGTAATAATTGTGCATAAGTTGTGTTTACAGAATATAAACTTTCAGTTATATGGTTAATAAGTTCTGGAATTCTAACATGTAGTATAGTCACTGTAGATAATAATATTTACTTCAAATTTGTTAAGATAATTTGTTTTTCCAAGGCTAACATTGTTTTATTTATTTTATTTATTTTGTGCTCATTTTTAACAAAATCCCATACATTTCATTAGCAAACTGTTCAGTATGTATCTCTAAAAGATAAAAACTCTTTAAATAATTATAATATAGTGCTCTTTAATCTATAAACCTATGTAGTCAGTATTCAAAATTTCCCTGTTGTTGAAATGTGATTTTTAAAATAGATTGTTCTTCACATAAGTGCCATACACTATAATCGACTAATATGTTTCTTACTCTCTAAAGCTATATATGTTTCCTCAATTTATTATTGTTTTAAAGTATCTACATACAGTTTGTTGAATACAACATTTTTAATTGATATGTACTATTTACATATTTATAATATTTTGTTACATGCATAAAATGTGTAATGATCAAGTCAGAATATTTACATCACCTTGAGTATTTGGCATTTCTATGTGTTGGGAACATTTCAAGCCCTGTCTGCTAGCTATTTTGAAATATAAAATACATTGTTTTTACTGACGGTCACCCTATTCTGCTAACAATGAAACTTATTTATTCTACCTAACTGTATGTTTGTACCATTAACCAGCCTCCAGAGAGTAGGTCTCAAGGGTTCACAACAGCAACAACATAGGACAACTATGTGAGATGATGGATGTGTTAATTAACTTGATTATGGTAATTATTTTACAATGTATATAAAAACATCATATTTTACATTTCAAATATATACAATTTTCATTTGCCGATTGTACCTCAGTAAAGCTGGAAAAATACCCTGAGAAGTGTCCCAACTATTCTCTAATTATATAACATTGTCACTGACTTAATATCTATGATATATTTGCATGGTTGTACCTTCACTATTTAAAAACTGATATGTCAGGTACGGTGGCTCACACCTGTAATCCCAGCACTTTGGGAGGCTGAGGCCGGTGGAACACCTGAGGTCGGGAGTTTGAGACCAGCCCAACTAACATGGAGAAACCTCATCTCAAATAAAATTACATAATTAGTCAGGCGTGGTGGCACATGCCTGTAGTCCCAGCTACTCAGGATGCTGAGGCAGGAGAAACGCTTGAATATGGGAAGCAGAGGTTTGCGGTGAGCCAAGATCACACCAGTGCACTGCAGTCTGGGCCACAAGAGTGAAACTCCATTAAAAAAAAAAAACAAAAAAAAAAAAACTAGGTATCTAATGTACTAAATTGTTTTATATTTCAAAGAGTAAACATTTTCTTGGCAGGAATACATTGATGTTTAATTTTTTACTTGTTTATTAATACAAGATTTTTAAAGACCTTACATGATTTTATGCCATATATTTCTTTGTTTTCATGGTTTTTAGTCTCATCTATATTTCCATAAAATGTAAAAATTAGTCATATATATTTTGCTTCCTTACAAGTGAGTTTTTCCTTTGAACACCATTTTTAATATCTCTAAAACTTGTAACAATTTCACAGATTTTTCTCATAGTTACATTATTTATAGGTATGTGATTTGATAAAAAAATAAATATAGATCTTAGGTTGTCCCAATTAAAACAACTCGCCTGGATTTTACAACTATTTAATATACATGCATGTGCGTGTCTGTGTGTGTGTGTGTATGAGTGTGCATGTGTGTTTATCACCCCTCATATCTTCTTACTCCTGGCTTGTTCTCACCTTTCTAATTTCTACATACTTTTATGTAGAATATATATTTATGCATACTTTTATGTATAAATATAACTTTTACATGGAGACTTTCTGTTTTCTTAGAGACACTTAAGGGATTAGTCTTTTGATTGTCTTCATCAAAGAACCCAATTTATTTATTTCATAAAACTAATGGTGATTTTTATTTATTTAAATAATGTATTTAAATGCTTTAAATAATTGCTTTCCTTTTTTCCTCACTATAGCGTGTGCTTAAGCAGAACAGGGACACCATCTGTCATGTTCTCTGTTGCACTCTATCAATTAGCACAGTATGCTGTACATCTGTACATTGGTACAATAAGTATTGGGTGATGTATTGATTAATGAGAATAAAAATACCGGAAATATATTGATATTAAGCCTCTGAGAATGGGGAAATGTTGCTCTTTTGCTTCTGTATCCACAATCAATCTGTCTGAAGTTTTAGATGGCTTTGGAAGAGTCACTCCTGTAATATATGGAAAAAAATCTGTGTGTGTGTGTGTGTGTGTGTGTGTGTGTGTGTATGCAAGTAAAAGGAGAAAAGACACAGAATCGGTATATTTAAATAACTATTAGATAGTCTACACTGCCTTTCTAAACATTCCTAGTTCGCCAAACATTACTTGTGGAGTTTCTGGAAGAAATGTGCGCCTCCCGAGCTGTAAGAGAGTAAATAAACAAAGTTTTTGCCTTTGACCCCATAAATACAGAAAAAAACAATAATTTCAGAGATACTATGCTTCGTGGATTCAAATGTAATGGTATTTAAGGCCTGATATATCCTTGGTGCTCAAAAATTTTGGCAAATCTTTTCTAAATGGAGATGTATTCTATGAAAATATCATTGGAAGAATCTCTTCTCCTGATTAATTTCTCTGAATTCTACTTCTTTTTTTCTTGTAAAACTCTCCCTCCATTTTTAGGCAGGCTTTATTTTTTTATTTTATTTTTGTAAGAATTGTGCACCATTTTGTACTCAAATATAAATTGTATTTTATTTTAAAGTTGATTTAAGTAACAACAAAAGTAAATAAGTAAATACAAAATTTAAAACTTGATAATATAAAGCAGTTTCTTCATCCTATTCAGTTGACTTCTCAAAGAATGGAGAATAATTTCCTTAAGAAGAAACTCATGTCCCAATTCCTTCATTTGTGTGCATCCTTTAGTTCATTCTTTGCATCAATGCTATATGTTGTATTATGTGGTGAAATAGGCAAAGATAATTATTGACCTTTAACAAAAGTTAAGACTGTAGTGAGGAATTTGACATTGTTTTGCATATGAGAGAGAGAATTAGAGAAACCTGAAACTGACATATATAAAAAAGAACTATCTTAGAGCACTTGAAAAAAAAATAGTAATTCTGATCTTGTCTTTTTTAAAAATATTGGTATTTGGTTCATTGTTTTTAAAACATATCTTATAATGTTACTTATTCTGAATATTAGCTGTATGTGTGTCTATTCCCTTAGATTTTGTGATGCAATTGCCTCATTCATGTCACATTAGTCCAAGGAAGAAAGGAAATGAAGGAGGAAGAGAGAAAGGGAGAAAAGAGAAAGAAACATTTCAGATGAAATAAATATATAAACAGTTGTTACAGTGAGTTCAATCATGACCCTTAAAAGATACATCCAAATCATCCTATATTCTGTAAATATGACCTTATTTGGAAAAAGAGTCTTTGAATACATAATTAATTGAGGATCATGAGATGAGGTCACCATGGATTAGCTGCATCAGATCTAAACCCAATGACAAATGTTGTTATATGAGACACATAGAAAAGACACAAGTAAAGGAGGGGGAGGCTATGTGAAGTTGGAAGCAGAGTCTGGGACACCAGAAACCCTGAGAATTTAGACGCGGTGTGGAAGCACTCTTCCCTAGGGCCTGTGGAGGGAATGTGAGACTCCAGAAATGTAAAAGAATACCTTCCTTTTGTTTTTGAGCCACCAAGTTTTTGGTAATTTTTTAAAGCAGCTAGAGGAAACGAATACAGTAGTAGTGACATGGCATATAAAGCAAAAATTTTGCTGAAGAGCTGAGATATGCATAGTAGCAATGAAAAAAAGAGACCACCAAGATGGATCTTCAAGGATCATTTTAAGCGGTGATGTTGGCTTAGCTCATAATGTGGCAAAATTCAAAGGTTTGAGAACTGGTCAGATTTTGGACATACTTTGGGAATAGAGGTGTAAGTAGTAGATGGCAGACTAATGGACATATAATGTTGTCTTAGTCCATTTGTCTTGTTACAAGAAAATACCTGAGACCAGGTAATTTATAAATAATATAAATTTACTTCTCACAGTTATGGAATATGGAAAGTGCATGATCAAGGTGCCTACATTTAATCTGGTAAGGACCTTCTTGCTGTGTCCTCACATGGCAGAAGGCAGAAGGGCAAGCTAGCCAAATAATGTGTGAAATCCCTCTTACAAGGGCCTTAGTTCCATTCACAAGGGAGGAATCCTCACAGCCCAATCACCTTTTAAAGGCCCTATATCTTAACACTATCAAAATCACAACATCTGAATTTTAAAGAGAACATATTCAAGCCACAACAGAGGTGAAAATTTAACAAGAATGATTACAACTACTTGGGTTTACACACTACAGAAAGAGTTGCAATTGCAGAGAAATAGAAACTTGCAGTAGAAGTTAAATTTTGGACACACTAAGTTTAAAAAGTTTAGTTGATAGCTAAGTAATGTTGAAATAGGTAGTTGGTTATGAATCTAATGATCAGAGAGGAACATTTGGGTATTAATATCAGGTATTGGTATTTTATGACTAAAATAAATCCTTTTTTATAGTTATGTAAATACTGAAATCACCAAGATGGCATGATGAATTAATAAATTGCATATTATAGCAAACATTCATTGGTGTAAAAAGGTTAGATATGAACAAATTGGGTCAATATAAATAATGTTGACCCAATAATACTAGAACAACTCATTTTTTATGAGTTGTTCTATTTCAACTCATTTCTATTAGTGATTACATTGATTTTGTCTTGTAAAACTTAATTTAAACATAAATAACATAAAAAGCTACCATTTCTCAATTCAGGCTAAAAATCTTTTTATCTGTTTAAAAATAATCATTGCATATAGAAATTAATATTGAAATTATCATTATAAATTTTATAATTTTACTGCAGTCATATGTTTACAATATTAATAGTTATGTAATGAAACACATTAGACTCATAGATTGTGATGCAGATTGCTTATGCAAATTATAAATTCTGCCATGTCATATTGTGGAAATCAGTAATTATAGTGCATATTCCTAATGTGTTTATTTTACCATTTTGCCAAATGAATAAAAATTAAAATTGAATATTCATTTCAGGCATTTTTTTCAATATAATGGAATTAGCTTTATGTTATGGCAATGTGTTATTTTATTGCAACTGTAGCTTTTTAAGAAATGCTTTAAGTTTATGTATACATTAAGTCCATACTTTGGTATGTTTTCTATTTTTAATTATAGCTCTGCTTTAGTTATATGATTTAAATTGCATTAAAATTAGTATTAAATCAAATTATGATAATATAAATGTTAATAAATGTTGTATTTAACAAAATATGTGAGAATGTAAGGTTCTCACTATTAGAGCAACTTTTCAGAGTCAGGATAGATTCGTAGCCAAAATTTGGTTTAGATATTGAGACTGATGCTACACACACACACACACACACACACACACACACACCCCAAGAGGAGTTAAGAAGTTTAATGACCAACATTTTGAAACTTTGTGGAGAGAATAATGCAGGTTTCCCAAGCTGGTACAAAAGTGCACCTTGTGGGAGAGACTGGGAAAAGATGATTGGATGACTGGGTTATGGTTTCTATGGAGCTGTATGAAGTTATGTGCTTATGTGGTTAGACTTCCCACCAGTGGCAAAGGAGTGAGCACCCAGGCTTTTGTATTAGCTTGCCTTGAGGTGGGGCAGAACCAGAAGAAGAAGAGGTGAAACTTAAATGATTACAGGTAAATGTACCTAAAAACATAAAGTCAGAACTATTATTAAACTTATTCTGAAGAAGAATGAGTACTAAAATAGATTTTAGAATGTTTGTAGTTTTACCAAAAAATAAATAGGATTGTAAGACCAAAACTGTGGACTAATCTTCATCATTTCTTTGATAACTCTCACTAATGGGACATGATTTATTTAGTGCAATTAATTATAAAATTGGTAATTTTAAAAACAGAAGGGTAACATACATATTTCCAAGTAATAAAACGCTATTCTATATCTATATCTGTCTACATCTGCCTACAAATACATTTATCTAGATAGAAATTGAGATCCTAGGATACAGATATAGATAATTCCCCTCCTTTTACTTTATCTTTACAAAATCTTATTTTTAGCATATTCTTTTAGTTATTTTGCATCTTTTCAAACATAAATTCTGCATAGCTTACATACACATACACACACACACACACAGTATTTTAATATTAATGCAATTCATTGGTAATTTATAGGTTTAATGTTGCCTCTCACTGAATTCTGCAAGTCTCAGGAACCTATATAAAATATAATACAACTAAAAATTCAATGACATATTTAAACTCATGATGGATAGGAATGTAGCTCTTGCTTTCATGTAACAGAAGTGTTTTTCATCTGTCACCAAATCCTATGGAATTCATTAGACAATGGCACTATGTGTGTATATTTATATTTGATATCTTTGGCCGGAAAATTCACACAGGAGAAAGTTTGACCATGATAGAACGTATCTATAAAAACCAATTTGCCTACTGGTAATTGGGTACACTCCCCTTGCATTATTGAAATTGTGTGCTTGAACAAAAGCCTATTTTCCCCTACATTTAAGCCTTTCTTTGATGATTTCTTGCTGAGAAAATGACACTAATGTCATTAATTTAGTGTTATGAGTAAAGCACTTGAAAGTCATTCAAATGTAGGTTGATAGAAGCATCCTTTTAAAAAATATCTTATTATATTTCATTACAGAATTATAAATCCTTTGTCCATCAAAATTGATTATGTGACAATGACATGCTAGGTGCAATATTGTTAACCATAATTTAAGAAAGGCAATGTTTAAAACTTTTATCAGTTAACTTATCAATCACCTTTATTCCAAGGTTATACTTAAAAGCTGATCATTAAGATGTAATGCTAAAAGTATGTATCAGTTAAGCTAAAGCACATTACTAACATAAATTTCATGTATTGTACAGTGCTTCTAAACCTTTTGAATTGTTTGGAATATCTTTTGTTTGTTTTCTCACTATGTAAAGGTCCACGTTTGTGTCTAATAAGTAAGTTGCCTGCTTTATTTTCAAAACTTCTGATTTTATTTATTTTATTTAGAATTAGGTATTTATAGGAAGTGGACGCAGGTGGATCACCTGAGGTCAGGAGTTCGAGACCATCTTGGTCAACATGATGAAACCCTGTGTCTACCAAAAATACAAAAATTAGCCGGTGTGGTGGTGCGCTCCTGTAGTCTCAGCTACTTGGGAGGCTCAGGCAGGAGAATTGCTTGAACCTAGGAGGCCGAGGTTGCTTGAGCCAAAATCTCGCCACTGTACTTCCAGCCTGGGCTACAGAGTGAGACTCTATCTCAGGGAAAAAAAAAAAAAAAGAGGTATTTAGAATGGTAATATCACCAGTGCTCTGTCCTCTTTAGTGATGAAATATATGGAACATTTCAGAATTTCAGAGGTCTGGTACATCCTTTTATCTTTGGCATTTAAACCTACAGAGATTCAGTAATTGTTTGCTTTATAGTACAGAGCTCCTAACATGAGCCTTTTGACCTAACAGAAGGGTGTTCTTTTCTCCTATGCAACTTTGAAATGGGAAGAGATTGGAGTAGACACTTACTTGCTTAGTGTGATTTAAAGGGTTCCGAAAGTTTCCATTTACCAATAATACCAACTCCCCTCTAGCCTGGGGAGTATAGTTGAGAATAGAAAACTCTCAAAATAGACAAAAAAACTAAAGAGTAATTTATTATTATATATTATCATGTATATACATCTAAGAGTATTAATTAGTGAAATAGATAATCAGAGTATATTAATATGTTAATAGTTTACTAGGTCTTAAAACATATTTTAAATAAATGAACATATAAGTAATTGTCAATTACTTTCCTAAGTGTTCTTTTCTCATAACAGGAAATCATTCAGAAAGCTGTGCTTTTATATTAATAGTAATCAACCTTTTGCACTCATCTAGATGCTGTTTCATTTATTTCTGCAGTGTCTTCAAAAATAAGAAAATACTTGATCTTCTTCATAGAGCTCCACAATTTTCTGGAATGCTTCAAAAGAATTTTGAAAATAAAAATATTTAGCTATATAAAATGTGCAGTGGTTAATAGATTATCAGTGTACATGCAAATATATAGGCGCACATGAAGCATATTATATCAGTATATGAAAAATAAAAGATTTACTAATACCTGAAATGTAGGGAAAGGAAAAGCAAATTCCCCTTTGAAAATAGCCTTATTTAAATTGCAACTTTTTGCTTGGACGTATGCTACAAATTACTTTAAATAATTATGTTGGTACAGATCATTGCCTACAAGACTAGTAAAATTTTCTTATTGAAATGAGTAAAGTGAAGATCAAGAAAAACTACTTGTGCATTAAGGATGGAAGAAGGAGAACTGGCCCTTTGACTCCAGTCCCCATGCAATTTCTTGATAGAGTTGCGATGTAAGATCTGAAGTTTGGAATGGTTGAAAGAAAAAGAGTCTTAAAATGGAGAAGTAAACACTGGCAAGGTCATGCAGGATCTTTGATGTACACACATTTTGAAACACTGCATTCTTCACAATTCACCAAATGAATGCCTGGCATAACAAATAAATATACTTGATAGGTAGATTAGAGGAATTAGAAGCTAATTGATGGTTTTAGCAGTGGAGTAACATAATCATGTTTGCTAAGTAAAATGCTAACTTTGGAAAATGAACAAGACAAAACTATTCAATATTTAGTTTGAGAAGAGATTATTCTACTTTAAATTAGTCCTGATAAATATCCAGTTAGAAATGTAGATAGGAATTTCACTGATGCAATTCATATCTATTTTTATGGTCTTACTTTACATCATTTAGCAATTTTCAACAGCATTTTCCAGTTTTTATCTTTCTTTAATTTACTAAAGCTCAGGTTCCTTCTGTGTCTGTGCTACATTCACATACTCTGAGTATGAAATATATGTCCCAAAACTCTACACTTCCTTAAAGCCCTCAACAGGCTACAAGCTTGTTTGGTTATCTTAGTGATGCAAATGAGTATTGAAGAGTTAACTGTATCCAAAAATATTACAATATTGTATGACATCTAGAAGTCTTATGAAAGATTGAGTATTTTAAATGGCATGTAGGGTACCATAAAATGACCTCCAGAAATAGATGATAATTGAAAATCGAAGGAGATACAATACACGATCTAGGACCAAAGGCCTGGAAGGAGTGGACCCCATTGCCGCTTCAACTGGAGAACTTTGAGGATGATTTTTGCAGAACATCTTTCTTAAGTGTTTTTTTAGAGGGTTCAGAAAAATTTTTTAAATAGTTATATTTAATAGAGATGGATATGTGTTCAGCTCTTCTGGAAATACATTACAATATAGAGAACATCTGCTTCAGATGAAGTTTTCCAGTGAAATCTAAAATTGTAAAATAAATACAGTAATATTATTTTAGAGTTATTTTAGAATTTTAGCTTATTATGTGTAAATAATGTATCTCATAATTTAATATACTTGAGTTCATTTTATGAGAAAATATATGAAAATAATGTTTTATTCCCTTGACATGTCTGAATGGGCTAAAAGAAAGCAAATGTTATCTTTAGTAAGATGGGTAATTGGATTTTCCTAAGCCTGAAAAGAGTACTAATTTAGTATTAACCATACAGCTCTTTCCCTTTGGCATCATTCTTTCTAGTCCTTCTTTCTTGTTTTAATAAACATGTTTTAAAAAGTCTTCTATTTCAAAATGTCACTCCTATAAGTATGTCAAGTACATTTAAGCAATACAAAAATAGTCAATATGAAAATGAAAATGACAGCAATACATCATAATCACTAGGATGTGTGGGCGACAAGCCACCCACGTGCCAAGCAAGGCTAGAGACCCAGGGCACAAGCTGTTGCAGTATAATAAAGAAAATTCATAGAATAAGAATAGTTATACTAGAAATAGAATATAGATATGATTATATATGAATATTATTTATCATTAGTTTGTAACATTACTCTTTATTTCAATATTATAATAATCTCTGTTCTACAATTATAACCTAGGAAAAACCAAGCCGTACAGAGATAGGAGCTGAAGGAACATGGTGAGAAGTGACCAGAAGGCAAGTGTGAGCCCTCTGTCACGCCCGGACAGGGCCACTAGAGAGCTCCTTGGTCTAGCGGTAGCGCCAGTGCCTGGGAAGGTACCCGTTACTTAGCAGACTGGGAAAGGGAGTCTCCCTTTCCCCCTGGGAGTTAGAGAAGACTGTGCTCCACCACCTCTTGCGGAAGGCCTGACATCAGTGAAACCCACCCCCACCATCCAGAGGTCTGAATGGTCTCCCTGTGAGGCTGTGCTTTGGTGGTCACGCTCCTGGTCCACTTTCACGTTCCGCTCTGTACACCCGGCCCCGCCTTCTAGATAGCAGTGGCAGAATTAGTGAAAGTATTGAAGTCTTTGATCTTTCTGACAACAGCATAGGAGAAATAATGACGTAAGCTGTCCTCTCTCTCCGTCTGGACTACCCAAAAGGGAAAAGCCCCCTGTCCGGTGGACACATGACTCACGTGACCTTATCAATCATTGGAGATGACTCACACTCATTACCCTGCCCCTTTTGCCTTGTATACAATAAATAGCAGCGCGGTCAGGCTTTAGGGGCCACTACGGATCTCCGTGTCTTGGTGGTAGTGGTTCCCCGGGTCCAGCTGTCTTTTCTTTTATCTCTTTATCTTGTGTCTTTGTTTCTACGATCTTTCGTCTCTGTACGTGAGGAGAAAAAACCCATGGAACCAGTAGGGCTGGACTCTACAAGGATGTGTATAATTTACAAAGGAGACAAGCTGTAGAGACAATGTGGAGTAATTGGAAGCCTCATGCGCTGATGGTAGGATTATAAAATGTTCCAGCCATTTGGGAAAAGAATTTGCCAGTTATCAACATGTTAAACACAGAATCTCTTCCTAGGTGTAAATTCAAGAGACAGAAAAGCATATATGCACCAACAACAAACAAACACACTTTTACATGGATGTTCATATATTATTCATAGTAGCCAAAAATAGAAGCCACCCGAATATCTATCAACTGATAAATGGATTCAGTTATATATGACCAAATTCAGAATATATGACCAAATGTCATATATTCATAAATGGAATATTATTCCAAAAGAAGATGAATAGAGTATTAATACAAGATGCATCATGGATGAACCCTGAAAACATTATTCTAAATAAAATAAGGCAGTCATAAAAGATTGTGTAATGTATGATTCGATTTATATAAAATCTCCAGAATAAGCAAATCTATATATGTATAGAGAAAATAGATTAATGATTGACTGTGATACCAGGCAATTGATTAGTCAATTGATTACTATAAGCAATGGTCGTCTATGACCACACAAGTAGTTGTATGTGGAGAGGAAAGGACAATATAAGGAGTTACTGCTAATGAGTATGTAGTTTTTTTTTTTTTTTTTTTGGAGTGTTAAAAATGTTCTAGAATTAGAATGTAGGGATGATATTACAACTCTAAATAGGCTTAAAAAGTTCCTAATGGAAAAATACAGTATTCATTCAAATATTTATAGACACATACAAAATACATTACCTGGATTTACTTTTAAAAGTCTCCAATTAAAATTTATTTCCTTAATAATTTAGCATATTTCCTTCTTCTATTTTGTTTACCCTTTAAAAACTCTAAGTTTTTCTTTCTTAGATTGTTTTGGCTAAAGATTGTTTTATTATTTAATGTTTCAGTTTTAGATTTCAAATTTTGTACCAGAATTTTTTTTTTCTCTTAAGTTTGTCTCTCATGATTTGTTTTTCACTTCTTCTGATTCTTTTTCCACTGTTTCTTCTTTCTTGCCTTCCTGGGAGTTACTTAACAGGTTTTTTTTGTGTTTCTCATTATATTTCTTTGTATATTTTCTTTTTACTGGTCGCCCTGGGTATGATTTACATATATGATTAATTACCGTTTGATGGTTTTGACATTTTGTCACTTTTAATAGTCACTTCCATTTAAGTTCAATTAGTGACCCTACTTTTAAGTATTATTGTGATGAGTATCATCTAGTGTTATCATCTAATTATTATTATCAAATACAATTTATAAAACTCCTGAGAAGAGGTTACTACTTTTATGCAGACATATTTCTGCTCTGTTGCTCTTTTTTTCTTCCAGATGCTTCAAAATTATTTCTATTATTATTGCATTTCTGTTTTGAAAACTTTCTTTTAGGTATATGCTAGTGACAAAGCAATCTAATTTTCCTTTGTCTGAGAATGTTTTTATTTACTTTTTATTTCTGAAAGATAGTTTTGATGGTTATAGAATTCACAGTTGAAAAGTTATTTTAACACTTGAAAAATGTTGTACTGCTTTCTTCTGGCCTCTACGGCTTCAGATGAAGAAACTACTCTTACTAGAATTGGTACTGTCTTACAGGTAACACATCATTTATCTCTCACAGAATTCAGATTTTTTCTTTCTTTTTTTGTCTTAAAATTGCATTAAAAATACAATTAAACATCTCTTGGCATTATTTGGGGGTTAACTGTGTGGGGTACGTTCAGATTTTTAACTCTGTAGGTTTGTGTTTTTCATCAAATTAGAAAATGCTTAACCAGATCAAGCACAATGGCTCACACCTGTAATCCCAGCATTTGGGAGGCTGAGGCAGGTGAATCCCTTGAGCTCAAGAGTTCAAGACCAGCCTGGCCAACATAGCAAAACCCCGTTTCTACAAAAAAAACAAATACAAAAACTTAGCTGGGAATGGTGGCATGCGCCTGTAGGCCCAATTACTTGAGAGGCTAAGGCAGGAGAATAGTTTGAAACCCAGTGGCAAAGGTTGCAGTGAGCTGAGATCCCACCACTGCACTCCAACCTGGGCAACAGAGTGAGACTCTGTCTAAAAAAAGAAAAAAATAAAAAAAAGAAAAGAAAATATTTAACCATTACAGTATTTCTCTCTTCTGAAAGTTAAATAATATAAATATTGAATCTTGGTGGTTGTTTTTCACATGTTCCTGTTGGGGCCCGTGCCGGGGGTGGTGGAGAATGAACAGACACAAGAGACAAAGACAAACAGAGAACATGGTGGCCGCACCTAGAGCCTCCGCCTCACTTTATTTATACCCCACAAACCCCACGTCAGCAGAAATAACACAATGAAAAACAAACTTTCTGCACCCAGATGTGACCTTCAGCTTAGTTCCTTGTCTCTAAACTTTTTCTATTTTGTCCGCCTTCTTGGCGCCTACTAAAGTTCATTAAAGTTCAACTAGAGATAGTATCCTTGACTACTGGAGTTCATTAAAAGTGCAACTAGCTAGAGATACTGTCCTTGAGCCTTATTTATTCTTAGCATATTATTTTCAATGGCCCCTGCAGTTCCTGTCTTTTTATTTTTTTCTGTTTGTTTTTTGGTTGGTCAGATGGATGGATGCTGTTGATCTGTCCTCAAGTTCTCTGATTCTATTCTCTGTCAACTCTACTCTCCTCTTGAGTTCATCTAGAAAATTGTTTCATCTGGTATTTACTTTTTAGTTTTATAATTTTTATTTAGCTATTTTTATAATATTTACTCAGAATTTCTGAATTTCTTTTTTGTTTCAAGAAAATCAATTATAAAAATCGATTGTTGAAGCATTTTTATAATAACTTTTTAAAAATCCTTGTCAGAAAATTTCAACAACTGTTTAATTTCTGTGTTCATGTCAGTTAATTGTCCTGTCTTAATTCAGTTGAGATTTTCTTGGTTCTTGGTATGATGAAGAATTTTCAAGTATATCCTGGGCACTTACCTATTATATTAGGAAGCGTTTGGCACTATATAAATCTTTTATTATATTGGACAGGTATCCTATTTAGGTTAGCATACATGTTTATCCTGCTTATTTGAACTGTTTTCAATGACAATTTAAGTTCCAAACATTTGCAGTGCTATTTTTGTCTGCTTGGTTTAAGTGGCTCTGACTGTGGCTCTCACTAGTAAGTCCCAATTGGTCTTATTTGTCCTGCCTTAAGGGTCAGAGTGGGTTATCCCACAGGGTATCTCTCAGTGGGCAAGGGAATCTTAGAGCTATAAGGATGAAGAGGCTTCCAAGACTGAACATGTGCTGGCTGTATCTGCTGTGACTGTGTTGGACAGAGACTGCTTGCTGAGATGGGTACTTTGTGTGGCAGCTCCCCTCACCACTACTGCCTGGAGTCTATCGATTTCAAAATTTTATTTAATTGCCTAGTACTTCAGTTAATCATATAAAGTAACAATTTTCATGACATATTAATTAGCGATTATCTATAGGAACATTTTATTTTGTCTAGATTTTTAATTGGGTCTTTAATTCAGAAGTTTCAACACTGCTACATAAGTTACTTTGCCTACAATTTAAAATATTCAACCTGCTCTCAAGAAAAATCTCTCTCAAATTTATTCCTAGAGCTCATTAATGGTCTTTCAGTTATACAGCTATTAAAGATAAAGTTTTAATGTTTCTCTATGAACCTGACTTGTGATTGGGCACACTGATAGCATAAGCTTCATGTGGAAAAACAAGGTAGACATGACAGCCTGGTAGGACCACATATTCATTTATATCCAAGTATTGCAGATAATACAGTCAGGAGGGGAGGAATCATTTTGTCTGGCTCAGGGAAACGTGGGCCTGAATATTGACTGTCCAATCTTCTAATTATATAAACTTCATTAATTTATAGAATCTCTCTAGATATCCTTATCACTGAATAATGAATAATAGTATGTGCCTCTAGGTAGAAATAAGTTTTAAATAATTAAATGTAGAAGACTTTCATCAATTCTCACTTAGTACCGTTAGAGAAAAGTCTTCATTCTCTGTGACCTGTTTGTTCAGGTTGTCACTTTCCTAGTGATCAAATTAGATGTGACCACATCACAGTTTGGAGGGGAGAAAGGAACTGAGAGGTTGCTATTTTTTGCCTTCTATGAATGCAAAGACATCAAGTTTCTAAGAATCTTCAACTATTTGTGACTAAAGAATTATAGGAAGGAAGTGACTAAAATTGTTTCTAGAAACAGCAGCTGAAAGAAATTTCTCTGAAAAGCCCATTGTGAGGGCACCAATTTCAGAGGGAACTAGCATTCTTACAGAAATAGTAATAGTATCATGGCAAAATGTGGAATAAAAACAGTTATTGAGTAGTCTCCTTGAATGTAAATGCTTATCCTAATAACTCACCTGATTACATTTTCTTCTTGTAAAATAAGATTTAGAACTTTAAAAATCTACCTCTGCCTAACAATTATTGCCTTATAGAAAATAAATATTTTTGAAGTATAAATTACTTATTCCAGCAAAGTCCTTCTTATCTTTCATTGAGTGGAGAGAAATTAAATTAAATTGTGATTTTAGGTTTTTTGTTGTTGTTGTTTGTTTTTTTTTCTCATAGTTCCACGTCCTTGTGATCGACGCCATGGGGTTTAGTCAAATCGTGTGCTAAGTCAGAACTCTGTATTATCCGTTTTCCTTTAAACTCTACTCTTTTCGTGTTTAAGTTTTGTGTATAAGACCAAATATGTATCAATTTCTATTTCTAGTGATTTTTCTTCAGAAATTTCTTCAGAGAAAAGTTGATTATTACAAGAAAAATTCACTCGACTATTCCAGAGATATACTTAAGAAATGCTACCTCCATATTCCTCTTCTGGCTCTTAAATGAAATCTAATTGAGCAGATCGTTGGTTAAATCACTCAATGAGCTAGAAAGACACATTTCCTTCTAAAATGCATTATTCATCTCTGCATTTATTCATCTATTCAGAAAAAAACGTATGCAGTAGGTTGTCTAGGCAAGAGATGTTTCTATGTGCAGGGAATCCACCAATGAGTAAAATAATCAAATAATTTATTTTTCTTCATAGGGTCTCCCTCTTAATGTAACAGACATTAAACAGTAAATACATATAAAAATAAATCATATTTTTATAAATTATGTTTCTATTATACAAGAATTAATAGCCACAAAAGTAACAGAAATGCTGAGAGCTTGATAAGAATCAGTGAAAAGGTGACATCTGAACCAAGATTTATAAGAGGAGAGGTTCTAATGTAAGTGGATATCTGGGAATAGAATATTCTAGGCAAAGGGAATAATAAATCAAATCCCCCAATGTGGGTATTATTTGTATTTGCTGGAAATTTTAACAGTTCGAAATAGTTGAAACATTGTGACCTAATTTGTGTATTAGTAAAGATGTCATAAGGTTAAAAAAATAAGATATATCATTCCTTGGCCTAAAAGAAATCGTTATTAGGAGTTTGGAATTTGTTTTTACTCTTAGTAAAATGGAAGACAGTGTGGAATTTTGAACAAAAAATAAGATGATATGACAAATTTACACATTATGATCTTAGCTTTTTAGTTGTTGTTGAGAATAGACTGTAAGGAATAAGAAAAGACATAGGATAATCTGTTGGGAGATTATTGCAGTAATTCAAGAGCTAAATAATCACACCTGAGTGCTGAATATTAGCAATGCAGCAGGCAAGATAGCTCCAAATGTAGAGCTATTGGTATTTTCTGATAAATATAAGGGAAATAGACGAGTCAATATGATACTAAGTACCTTGAGCTAAGTAACTGGAGGAATGGAATTACCCTTACAGAAATAGGGAAGGAAGATGGAACCAAAAGACTAGGAACTGAGAAGTTTACTAAGATATGTGTAACTGTGCTCTTTTTTTTTTTAAGAAGCAAGCTGCACACACTTTTAGGGAGGAAAATATTAATATCGAAAAAATTATTCCTTATTACTATTTCAGAAATCCATTTTAATATTTGGCTATATGTTTCCAATGTGTGCTAGTCTGTTCTTGTATTGCTACAAAGAAATATCTGGGGCTGGGTAATTTCTAAAGAAAGGAGGTTTAGTTTTGACTCATGGCTCTGCAAGCTGTACAGGAAGCACGGTGGGGACATCTGTTTCTTGCCTGTACCTCGGGAAGCTTACAATCACGGTGCAGGTGAAGGAGCTGCCAGTGCATTATATGGCTAAAACAGGAGCAAGAGAGAGAAGGGGGCAGTACCAGACTCTTTTAGACAGCCAGATCTGATGTGAACTGACTGGCCAAGAACTCACTTATCACCAAGAGGTTGGGGTAAGCCATTCATTAGGAATCTGCCCCATTATCCAATCATCTCTCACCAGGCCCCACATCTGAGATTAGAAATTGCATCTCAACACGAGATTCGGAGGTGACAAACATTCAAACTATATTACATTATTTAGGGAAAAAAAACATGATTTAATTGAATGTCCAACGAATTCAAACTTGAGGAAAGTAACTCAATATTTCAGATCACCTCCTTACTTTTCTAGATAGGTCATCTTGTAATTTCTAAATGAGAAACGGATACAACCTTTCTGTCAAAGAGGTCCTGCATTTTTAAGATGAACAATGTCAGCTAAAGAGAACATTCAGAAGATTAGCATCTTCACACAAGTGACTGGAAGTAACAAGAATAATCTCAAGAGATATTATTTGGTATTACATTTGCTTGGATAGTATTTCTCAAATTTCACATTACATCCATAGAAAATGGATGGCGAACTGTAACAAATTATAGAGAATGTGTGATAATCTCTATGGAGCATGTCTATGTGGGACAAATAAATGTGATTAAATCAATTAATTTTCCTGATTCTATACTACTATGATCAATGTAAAGTGTTAAGATAGCTGTCAAAATAAAAGTCGTTTGAAATATGCAGATAAAGATTTTTCAAAATTATATTAAACACATTTGCTGCCATTAACACAATTTTATATGTTATTTTGCTTGAACTGGGTTTACACAATTGTTTTTATAAACTTTTTGTTAATAGTCTTGCAAACATTTTGAGAATTACCACTGAGAAAACATATTTTTTCATAATAGATGGTAACAGGTTTAAACCCATTTTTACAGCCATTCTGTGTGTCACACAATTTACATTTAAAGAATCCCCACATTTATTTTTTTCTTTCACTGCAATTGTGATGCTGTTATCTAAGAGCTATCACATAAACTATTTGAAAATAATGGTGAAGCTCTAATTTGCAGAGTACGTATGTATTGGACACGGTATCATGTTGCAGCTTGAATGACTCTAAAAGTACAAGAGTTCCAAATGGAATGAAATAGCCTGTGTTATTGATGGCAGAGTTTCTAAACTGTTGCTTGTAGATTGACCTACCAGATATCTAGCATAAGCTCCCTACTTTCAAATCCAACATCTTGGGCAGTGTACTGTTTCTTGGACACTTAGAATAAGAACTCCTCCAGCAGTGCAACAGATTCCTCGTCAACTATCGGCAGGAACACACACACCCTCTTCCTGGTTGTTACAATAGATATTCAAGTACATTTTGCATTGAAAAACCAAGTAGTGAGCATCAGATGTTGCTCATCTTTCTTGCTCTCTGGCTGCCTATAGGGATAGCAAAATGTGCCCTTAAACTTTGCTGTTTGTAACTCGCTGAGTAGCTGTAAAATGCTGCCTAAGGCTGGAGGTAAACTATCCAGGGGCAGCAGATTGTATTTAGATGCCCCTCACCTTCTCCATGTATCAAAATCTAACACCAAACCTGTAAAAGATTTGTTGATCAACAACGTGGCATAACTCAACAGGAGATTTGCGTTAGGGATCAGAGTCTTGTGAAGTTCTGAAATTATTTTCTTACTCTTATTCTCATTACATACACAATTTTATTGTAGTCCAAAACAAACACACAAACAAAAAAGCAAATGCAGTGCATGCCACGTAAGGAAAACATTTTTCTTTCATCTGGTATAGCCTGTAACGAACAGTGAATTATCGTGTGGGGGAAAAGCACATACACATTGCAGAAATTAAATAAATGCATACTTCTATTTAAAAACTTTAAGATGTAATTCACAGAAAAAATGGTTTTATAATTCATAGAAATAAGTAGTCTTCACATTTTTAATGTTGTTATAGTATGTAAATTACATTTAAAGTGTGCATTTTGATAAAATTTGATGTATAGATACTCCTGTGATACCATTACCACCAATTAATCACGATAATTTAAAGGAGTATTGGCAAAGATGTAGAGCAACTGGAACTCTTATGCACTAAAGCTTGGAATTTGAAACAAACAATTACTTGCAAAAACAATATGGAGATTCTTAAACTATTAAACATACACAAAACAATATGACTCAGCCATTCTGCACTTAGATATTTACCTAAGATAAATGAGTCTATGTCGTTAAAGAAAATTTGTTCATATAATTTGTTCATAGTAACCCCAAAATTGAAATAAATTAAATGCCAATCAACAGGTAAATGAATAGATAAATAATGTTATATTCATAAAATAGAAAACTATTCTACAATAAAAAGGTGTAAACTCATGATACAGGTATCCACGTGGCTATATCACAAAATAAGTGAAGTAAAAATATTAAATAAAAGAGTCCATACTGCATTATTAAATTTCTGTAAAACTCTGGAAAATATAAATTAATCTGTAGTCATGGAAATTAGAACAGTAATTGTCTGGAACAGGAGGGCAAGGAATGGGGGAAAGAAATATAGAAGGGACACAACTTTGAGGTTTTTAAATGTTTATTAGCTTGATTGCAGTGACAGTTTTATGGATGCATGCATATGTCACAACTCAAGATGTATTCCTAAAATACTGTATGTTAATTTTTATATCAGTTGCTATAAGTTTTATAGTAATATTTTCCCTCCAAAACTCAGGCACTGAAACTTAATGCCAATGTGATGGTACCAAGAGGTGGCACCTTTAAGAGGTGATTAGATCATGAGGACTCCTCCTCTTGTGACTAGGATTAGAGCTTTCATAAAAGGGGCTTCACACAAATTTGCCAGCTTGCCTTCTGCCTTTCGCCATTTGAGGACACAGTGTTTTTATCCCCCGAGGATAATTCGGAGTTCACGGTGCCATGTTGAGAGCAGAAATGGAATCCTCACCAGACGATTGAACCTGTCAGCACCTTGAACTTGGACTTCTCATCCTTGAGAATTATGAGATATCATTTTCTGTTTTTTTATAAGTTACCCAGTCTGTGGTATTTTATTAGAGTAGCACAAATGGAGTTAGACAGAAATATACCTTAATGAAGGTATGAAAACATGGTTTGTAAGAAAAAAAAAAGAGGACTTTTGGTAATGCCAAAGGAGATAAATAGCAATGTGATCAGTGTGCAAAAACAAATATAAAAACTAGTAAAAAGTAAAAGACATTGGAAAGTATCCAATATGCAACAGAAGTTGTAGAATAATTTAAGTATGAAAAATACAACTGAATGTGATATTTATTGACAGTTTTTGTTTATTAGTTTGAAGGCACAACTCAATTTCCAAAACCAAGATAAACCAGTGGCAGGAAAAGTCATAGCACTACTTGCTAAAGGCAATAAAATCAGAATTCAGGGCTTGGAAAGAAACATGAAAAGGTTTGTGTGAGAACCCAATCAGTGCAGTCTCCCCAAAATATAAGACTCAAAGTTAAATTATGAATGCAAAAAAGGAGATCTCTGTCTTAGTAGTTAAAAAATAAAAAAAGCAAGTAGATACCAAAAGAGAGTTCACTCATGAAAGTGAGAGCTTCAGGAAGCTTGTGTGTCAGTTTGTTGCTTCATTTAACTGACTAGATTCTCAACCAGTCACAGCTCAGTTAGCAAAAATGTGATGCTGAGTTGCTTTGAAATGTCAGAGTACAGATTATAAGGGAATGAATGAAATACTCTGAAAATAAAGGAGCAACCTCAGAAGCATGGAAGCCAAAAGAAGGCTTACTCTCCATCTCTGCTTAGATCTTTAGCTGAGCACCAATTATTTGAAGACCAAGGGAAACATATAAAGACCAAGCTAAAAAATTCTACTGTTCGAAGTCATCATACTAGAGTAGAGAGAATCAGCTGCTACATACCTGTAGCACAAGGAGACACAGTTTCGGAGAGAAGCCATGCAAGTTATTAATCTACTAGAATTAAAAATTAACAGAAAAATGTGACAGAATATAAGGTTGCTACAACGTATTGTATAAAATACTCAGTTTTCAACTAAATATTGCTAAACACACAATGACACAGGAAAGTGAGATGCAAACTCAGAAGATTCAGTCAACAGAATTGACTCACAGTGGCTTAAATGTTGGATTAAGCAGGTGATGAATTCAAATCAGCTAGCATAAATATTCTCAAGTATTAAAAGAAAATACTTTCAATAATTGAGGGATGATATACTATTGGTGAAGAAGCTCAATAGAAATTTAAAAAAGAAAATCCTAGAAATTAAAATTTATTAACTAAAATAAAAATCAGATAAAAAGTTTCAGCATTACATTAGAATTATCAGAAAAAGAATGAACTTGAATATATATATATAAATTTTAAAATCTGAAGAATTGAAAGAAAAAGAGTAATACTGTGGAAAGTGAGTTGGTTAATGTTAATAATTCCTTCTCTTTTATTATCTGGAATGTTTTATGTAGAAATTTTTATTTCTTCTTTAAATATTTGTAAGATTTTACCAGTGAAACCATTTGGGCATGATGATTTGAGGGTCTGCTTGTGGATATGCGTCTGTGTGCACATATGTTTATGTAGAGATGTTTTAATTAAATTTTTCAGTTTTCTTACTATTTACAAAGCTATTCCTTTTGTATATTTTCTTGAGTAACTTTGGTAGTTTGTGTCTTTCAAGGAATTCATTTATTTTACCTCAGTAAACTTATTGGCATGAAGTCATGTGTAATATTCCTTTATAATCTTCTTGATATCTAGAGAATCTAGAGTAGTGTGCTGTTTTTCATTCTTAATATTGATAATTTCTCTCTTTCTCTCTCTCTCTCTTTTTCTCTTTCTCTCTCTCTCTCTTTCTCTCTTTCTGTCTGTCTCTCCCATCCATCTTATTAGCATTGCTAAAGTTTTATCAATTTTATTTTTATGTTCAAAGTAGCAATATTTGGTTTAATTGATTTTTATTTATTATTTTATGCTTTTAATTTCATTGATTTCTGTTATTTTTATTATTATCTTCCTTGCTTTGGGTTTACTTTACTGTTTGTTTTTTGTATAAAAAATATTAGGATTTTGATTTGAGATTGTTCTTCTTTTCCAAAATAAACATTTAATTATATAAATATTTCTCTATATATGAATATATCTAATTTCATAAATTTTGATTTTTTGTTTTCTGAGCCAAATAAATTGAGATATAATTAATATATACAATATTGCATGTTTTATGTATACATTTTGATGAATTTGGTTATATGTATACACTATGATAACATTACTAAAGATACCAAAGTACTAAACATATATACCACCTCTAAAAATTTCCTTATGTGGGTATGCATGTGTTTTGTGGCAGGAACCCTTAAAATAGACCTATCCCCTTAACATTTTAAAGTGCAAAATACTGTATTAAGTATAGGTACTATGTTGTACAGCAGATTTGTAGGGCTTATATTTCTCACATAATGATACTTTATACCCATTGAGTAACAATTTCCCATTTTCCTTGTTCTTGGCTCCTGGCCACCATCTTTCTATTCCCTGCTCTGTGAGTTTATTTTAGACATCTTATATAAACAGAATTACGTGGTCTTTGTTTTTATATAACTGGTCTATTTCACTTAGCATAATGTCCTGCCAGTTACATGAATTCATGTTGTAATGAAAGACAATATTTCCTTTTTAAAAAAAAAAATTAATTAATTAATTTATTTATTTATTTATTTTTGAGATGAAGTCTGGCTCTGTCACCCAGGCTGGAGTGCAATGGCATGATCTCGGCTCACTAGGAGCTCTGCCTCCTGGGTTCACGCCATTCTCCTGCCTCAGCCTCCCGACTAGCTGGGACTACAATATTTCCTTTTTTAAAAAAAGGCTGAATAATATTCCATTGTATGTATATGCTATATTCATTATTATTATTATTATTTCAACACAAGATCTTGCTGTGAGGTTGGAATAGAGTGAAACAATCGTAATTTGCTGCAGCCTCAATTTCCTAGGCTCAAGCAATCCTGCCTGACTCCCAAGTAGCTGGGACTACAGGCACGCACCACCATACTCAGCTAATATATTTTTTTAATTTTTTGTAAAAATGGAGTCTCACTATGTTGCCCAGGCTGGTTTCAAACTCCTGGGCTCAAGTAATCATTCCACTTCGAATTCCCAAACTGCTGGGATTACACGCATGAACCACCATTCCCGGCAATATATATAATACTTTTTAAGCCATTCATCTGTTGGTAAACATTTGGATTGTTTTCATATCTTGACTACTGTGAATCATGCTGCAATGAACATGGAAGTGCAGGTATCTATTCAAAATCTTGATTTCAATTTTTTTGGAATGCATACCAGGAAGTAATATATGGTACACACACAAGGAGGTATTGTTACATATTATAAGATATATATAATATGTAATATCTATAATATATGTTAACCCTATATATAACATGTATTTTATATATATATACCTAGATACATATATATACATATATACACACATACATATATATGTGTGTGTGTGTATATAGAGAGAGCGAGAGACAGAGATAACAATTGTTGATGAGGATGTAAGGAAACTGGAATCACTATACATTGTTGATGAAGATAAAATATGGTGCAGCCTCCATGGAAAATGTTATGAACTGTACCCAAAACACTAAAAACAGAATGGCATATGATCTATATGTGCATTTTTAAATTATTAAACAATTTAAGATTTTTATTTAAGTTAAATTGAGTATTTTAATACATAGCACATTTTAGAGGAACATAGTGTAACATTCTGAGATAAAATATTTTACACATTGATTAGGATGACATTGTCAAAGATTATTCAACTTTGTACATTAGATATGTGCATTTTACTGTATGGAAGTGTTACATGGACTAGAAAAATGTTAATATATGGAATTGGTAGAAAAAATTCCAAGAAAGGAAGGAGGCTTAAAGAGTAAGAGAACAGTTTGTCCAGAACCCTTCAAAAGACCAGCGTTTAAGTGACAAGACAAAGTTTAATAGCCCACAAAGGAGATGTTGCAAAATTCTTATGCACAAAGGTGTAAGAACAAGGAGCATGTTGAGTTATGGAATTGAGGGAGTAGACCTGCAAAAATAAATGAGTAACATTTTGAAATTTGGCAGTGATGTACATTTAAAAACAAAAGCTATACTTGCTGATTTTATATGGCACCATTAAAGTTGCAGCTGCTATTAATGAGAATTGTTCCAGAGACATAACAGAGATACATACAAAAACTGGAAGTGAGGCAGTGGAGAGTGCATTTAGGGTGTGTTCCTTAGGGGTAAAGTGGGGAGTGATGATACTTGGTAAAGTATCAAGAGATAAAGGAGTGACGATACTTGAATATGTGCATTAGTTAAGGATATAGAGAGAATGAGAAAAACAATATAAATAAACTAGGCAAATGACTGAGGAACAAAGTCCAGAAAGAGGAGGTGGAACTGTTATTCAAAGTAGAGGTAAATGACTTCCATCATGTAAAACTGAAGGACATCTACTTAAAATTGGAATCAATATTCTCAATGAAGCAGAAAGTAGGTTTTAGAAATGTAACGAAGGTAGTTAGCTAGACAGAAGTTAATGAAGGAGACAACTAACTGTGTTTGATGGGCTGTATTAATGGCTGGAAAAAACTTGAACCGAAGTAGCTTTGTCATGATAACATTTTGTTTTCTCAAAGAGAATGAAAATTATATTGATAATCACATAAACTGCCTGGTGTGCGCCATACACTGTTCAAAGCTCATTACATGGATAAACAAATTGAATTCGCACAAAATGTGTAATGTGGATAGTATTAGACTAATTCTGTACGTGGCAAAACTAAATTGTGGTGCAAAAAGACAAAGTAACTTGCCTAGTATCATTGTTAGTAAGTGCCAAGGTCAGGATTTGAATCTAGGCATTTTGACTTCAGAGTTTCCCTATAACTAGGAAATTATATTGCTACTCTTTGGATGAAATAATAATGATAATAATATTTTTAATGTTGTTGATTAAACTGGAAAGAAGCCATACATTTAAAGATACAAGGTTTGAAGTCCAGATGGCTGCTAACAATATGCTGATGATTTTGTTGTTTATTTGACTTCATACCTAAGACTATTTTCTGGTAACCCACAAAGTTTATCTGTTGAATAATGGCTAAAAGATATTGAAATTTATTTAGAAATATATATCTTAAGAATATGATCTAGAAATGCTAAAATTGTATTCTTCTGTAGATATAGTGTGACAATTTGTATTAAAAATAATAAAACTTGGCCAGCCGCGGTGGCTCATGCCTGTAATCCCAGCACTTTGGAAGGCTAAGGTGGGTGGATCACGAGGTCAGGAGAGCGAGACCATCCTGGCTAACACAGTGAAACCCTGTCTCTACTAAAAACACAAAAAATTAGCTAGGTGTGGTGGCGGGCGCCTGTAGTCCCAGCTACTTGGGAGGCTGAGGCAGGAGAATGGCATGAACCTGGGAGGCGGAGCTTGCAGTGGGCCAAGATTGCACCACTGCACTCCAGCCTGGGTGACAGAGTGATACTCTGTCTCAAAAATAATAATAATAATAATAATAATAATAATGTCAATAATTTTGGAAAATTGGTTTTCATTGAGTAAGTTATTAGAGAGACAGCTAAAATGCAAAAATATATGCCTTTTAGGAATTATATTTTATCAAGCTAATTCTACATTTTGGAAAAGCAATGGATGAGTTTTCTTTGACGTTAATCTTCGTATTTCTAAATATCTAAAATAAAAACATATTGGTTGTTTTTTGTATATTTTATATCTATTTCCTACATTTATTTAGTAGTTTTCTTTGTATTTTATACCACCAAAATAACATCCCTAGAGAAACATACTTGTCAAGCCCTGAAGGACCTATTGAACAAATCTGCCTTATAATAGATTGCTTCCCACAGAGCATGAACTTGAGGAAACAAAAAGTAATAAAAGTATATTTTAAAGTTGTCCCCAAAGTGAACATCTAGGTAAGAAAAGCTCATCTGTACCCATCCAGCCAAATTTATCACAAAATATAAAGTACTTTAATAAAAGGCATGATAAATTGCTAAAGTAACAACTTGCTATTTTATTTAAAGAACAGTAAGAGACCACCACATCAGCTTTCTTTGCTCAACATAAGGGGAATGCAAGGATGTATTGGTTAAAACTGTTTTTACTCTCTGGATTCCTTCTCTATGTCTAAATGTGCCACGTAATATACTGATCAACACAAGCAAGTGAGCTTACCACTTCTTCTCTATAGGCTTCTGTTTTACATTTGAACTTCTTATGTATACCATTTTTCATTGTGATGTTCAACTTTTATCCCCTGCACTCCAAATGCAGGGAAATGAGTTAATTGTAAGTTACAGAAGCTCAGAATCACTTTTTTCCTCTGTATGACTGCAGTCTAAAAATTCCAGATTATCCAAAAGAAACAAGAGGCTATGGTTTGAGTCTGTCCTCTTCAAAACTCATGCTGGAATTTGATTTTCAATGTGGCAGTATTGAAGGGTTAGAGTCTCTAAGAGATGATTACGTCACAAGTATTCTGTCTGCATAGATGGATTAATCCATTCATGGATTTGTGGGTTAATGGGTTAATGGATTAATAAGCTGACATGAGAGTGGGATGTGGCTTTCTTTATAAGAAGAGGTATAGATGCCTGAACTAGCACACTCATCCTCCTCACTATGTGATGCTCTGCACTGCTTTGGAACTCTGCAGAGTCCTACTAGAAAAAAGTCCCTCAGCAGGTGTGGCCCTTTGACCTTGGACTTCCCAGCCTCCATGACTATAAGAAATACATTCATTAAAAAATATTACTCAGTTTCAGATATATTCTATAAGCAGCAGAAAACAAACAAAGACACACTTTCTTAGCTGGTTCTTTTTGGTACCTGCACCATGAATATATGAAAGTCTCAGGAGCTCCAAATTCTTCTACATATTTATGCTTCTATTTCTTTTAATTTTGGCCATTATAGTCTTTTAAGTATGATCTTTTAAATTTCGGCCATTTTCCCTAAAGTTGATATAGCTGAACACTTTTTCAAGGCCTTATTGAACAATCATATTTATTTTTTGGTGAACTCTGGGTCCTATGTCATTCCTCACTATCACTATTTATGTTAATTTCTTTTTATTATTGAATTCATGCAAATAAAATATACTCTAGTTTTCAATATTTTATTAGGTATATGCATTGAATATATTTTCTCTGTGTCTGTGAATTATCCATTTTCTTAAGTGTCTTTTAATGACAAATATTGTTGATTTTAATAATGCCTAATTTTCTGATATTTTAAAGTGTTATTTTCACTGTTTTCTCTGCTGTTTACAGTATTATTCTACCTAATGGTTATAAATATTTTCTCTTTATTAAAAGAAAATATATAAATATAGATACATGTCACTTTAATATTTGTCCATAATGTGAAGTAGTGACTAGTATTCTTTTTTTTTTAGTATGTCTATAGTTTTTACAGCCCTAATTTTTTTTTTAAAAAAAGCACATATTAATCATTGCTTCACTCAGCTTAAGCAAAGTCAAATAACTGAATTATATGTAGGTATATTTCTTGGTTATCTATTACGATTATATTTTTGTATATCCACATGCCAATACTTTGCTACATTATTTTGATTATTGTGGTTTATACTAAGTCTTGTAACCAGGAACTTTGAGATATTCAACTGTATTGTTCTTTTCCTATTGTTTTGACTATTCCAAGTCCCTTTCAATTAAAAGTAAATTATATAATCTATGTTAGTGCCTTTATAACAGCTGGCATAGAAAGTCTTGTTGGTATCTTGTTGACTCTATAGGTCAATTTATAGAGAACTGATAACAGTATTGCATTTTAGCAACAGTGAGAGTGGTCTATGTTTCCACTTGTTTACATCTTCCTCACTCCACTAAGCAATGTTTACAATTTCTCAGTCCCACAGATTTCCCATCTGCGTCTCTCTGCTACCCACTACCAAGGTATCCACTTTCCTGACTTCTAACACTGTATCCTGTTTCTGAAATTTATAAAAGTGGAGTCATACAACAGGTACTCTCTTATACCTGGAATCTTTACTTTAACAGTATGATTACAAGAATTATCCATTCTTAGTGTTGTACTATGCTTCGTGGTATAAATATACCATGATTTATATATTTATTCTGCTGGTTTTGTACATTTGTACAAAATTTATTGATAGCACAGTAGAGACACATTTAAAAGTTTAAAAAGTAGCATGTTAAAGAGCTTCCTGAAATTATGACATCTGACATATGGTGTTTTGTTGGAGATTTATAGTGTTTAAGTTGGAGATAATTATCTGAACTATGTGATAATTAGGTAAGTGCAGGGTGATAATCAAGGTGGAGAAAGAGGGTAGCTTAAACAAAAGCATGTTATATTAAAATGGCACTACAATATAAAAAATCATTATACCTTAAGGTGTAGCAGAGGTCAGGGAAGTAGTCAGAAAGCCATGATGTAACAGATTGCTTGATGTCTTTAAATTTCATGTTACAAGGTATGGATTTTTTTCTTATAAGCAATGGAAACATATTAAATAATCATTGAAATAAATGTGTGGATGCAATCCATGAATTAGAAGGTTGTCCAGTGAGAAAAATATCTGTATTTCTCTTTTCTCCTATTTATGAATTCCTGTGAATGCTTTGGATAGATACCAGTTTAAAGACATACAGGGAAACACACACACAGACACACACACACACACACCTGTGTGATTCTGTCCACAGAACTAGGATCCTGGGCTAAGAGGCAGGTCAGAGATGGTGCTGAGAGGAAAGAGGTTGGGAGACAATTGAAGAATAGCCTATATGATCATCAGTTCAAGCCCACTCCCTGTGAGGAGTTGGGAAACCTAAGGAAGCTTTGCTCATCAAATGTTTATCTGTCTGATGCATCATTAATAAACTATATACTTACAGTTTACCATAAGAAACCAAAACTTCTATAGGACTTTGCCAAGCCTCAATGTAGTCCTCTCTGTAGCCCTCAAAATGGGGTTTAGGCACCTTGCTTAAGTGGAGGAAAGACACAAATGAACATTATATTTCCCATGATTTAGTGCAGAAGATCATTAGTATAAGACATGTTGCTCAGAGACTAAAGACCTAATTGAGACTATTCTAGTAGTGAGACCAGGAATGTTCGTTGGACGACCCAGAGAAGCTACTTTTTTGATCAACAGAACTATCTTCCATTGGAGACACTGGGGAAAGGACTAAGAAGAATAAGAGATAGATCGAAAAGCTATGCCAGGAAACCCACACATGTTCTGGGACAAACACAGTCAACTTTTAATACACAGGTAAACATTAAAGAAATTCATTATTCAGCTTTCAGGGAAACAGCAAGTGCCATTCATGAAGTAAAACCTCACACTTCCCAGAAAGAAGGCTTAGCAGATAAATGGAAATTAAAATCTGGTTGTGAAGGGAATTTAAGGGTTACAAAAATCCTGTTTGTGTCTTCCCATCTGGAATGGAAGCTGCTGCTTCTTTCTGTCTTCTGATGTGGAGCTTCAATGGCCTCTGCCACTCTACCTTTCCTCTTTTCCTCTACAAGCAAAATTCCTTTACTACTGTAGCCTATGATGTTGCCATTACTATCACTACCACCACGGGTGACTAGTCCTTAACTGTCAATGCCAAGTACACCTGGACTGCTGTACCACGCAGGCCCAGTATCGCCTCAACTGTGAAAGAACAATGAGTTAGCAGCCAACCCGCCTGACAGCAGCTATCAGAGATCCCACGCTCTCACGTCAGCCTACCAGCACCAGAGAACTTGAAAAATCAGTTCCACTCAACACTCTAGCCCCAGCTCAGCCTGTCCTGCCTACTGCTGTCCTGACATATTTGCTGTTCGACTCAAAAGGATTAACCTTCCTGTGGTGGCTGTGTGTACCTAGTGACTCGTTACTGAAGGGTCCTGATAGAAATCGCAGGGAGAAGAAAAGTCAAAAGAGAGTAATGGTATTCTGCGGGAAGACAGCAAGTATAACAACAATGAAGACAGCAAGTATAACAACAATAACAACAAAAAACTCCTTTCTGTTTACAATGCCTTCAGTCATAATCACAATTCTAGCAAGCAGCTGGAGCAAACCTTGTTAGGTGGGTTTGGGGAGAATTGAGGGAAACTACTTTGCAGAAAAATGATATCATAAGTCCTCACTTTTTCCCTTCAAGTCATATATAGAAAACAAGACTTTTTTGTATAGCAAACTTACATAATTATGGGAATATTATAGTTATCCAAAAATAACTCGTCCAGAGAGACTGTGGCCAACCCAGACCCTAGCTGTAACTCCCGGAGGACCAAAGAGTCAATAATAACATCAGGCTGCGAACTAAAGATAATGTACTACAGGTTCTGAAGATACATCATCGTCAAAATATCAACCTGAAGAAATCTAGAATTCAGCCAAGAAATGTAGTCCCTAGGTATATCATTTGTTAGAACTGTTAAAATAAAATACCATGGACAAGCTGGCTTTAACAACAGAAATTTATTTTCTCATAGAGGCTAGGAGTGCAAGATCTAAGTGTAGGCAAGGCTGTCTCTACGGAAGCTTCTCTCCTTGGCTTGTAATAATTGTCTTCCTCCAGCATCTTCTCATGGTCATTACTGTTTGTGAGTCCTTGTCCTAACCCCCTGTCCTTATAAGGACAGCACTCGCATTGCATTAGGGCCTACTGTATGACCTCATTTCACCTCAATTACTTTCCCAAAGCCCTATACCAAATTCAGTCACATTCTGAGATACTTGGGGTTAAGCATTCAACATATAAATTTTATGAGGACACAGGTCCATAACACTAGGTCTAATAAGATATATAATTGATTTAATGATGTGATTTCATAAGCAATAGGACACTTGCAAATGACCACATCTATCTAAGGTCACAGTACCTTTGGTTTCCTGTTTATAAGTTGAGTCACTAGATATATCATCAAGGCTTTGCTTTCCTGCAAAACAAAATACCTAGAAAAATATCCACTGATGTGAAGGTCAAAATATCTGCCCCATGGTTTATTTCCAAATTCCTTCTGTGGGATCAAAGACTATGTAGAGAAATAGAAAAAAATCTTCTCAGAGTGTTAAAATTAAAGTGAACGACTTGAGTATCTTATAGGACAGTTATTCATTCCTTTTGTGACATTTGCAGCTGTATTTTTCTCACACAGCCAGGCAATAAGCCAATTAAATATAACCAATTGGTTATCTTAAGTAAAGTTCTATGTTTCTGCGAGTGAAATCTTACACTAACTGAGGAAGAAACCGCTTTTGTAGTGGTAACTGCAACATATACTGATGAGGTTAGCCCCCACCATATCGCTAATCAGGTTCATTTCTCTTGGGCACCTGAATGACATAATATTGTTGGCTACTCCATATTTGATCTTTGCTATGTTTTGTTATTGTTGTTGTGGGGTGTGGGTGTGTGTATTTGTCATATTCAGTATTGTAAATGGAGAAAGAGTATACAATACAGTACCCTAATCAATCATCAATCACACTGTTCTCATAAGTAAGCATTTCAGAAATGTTGCCAGTAGCCAAGAGAGTAATTTTATAGTCAAATATTCCTAGAATTGTGATTTTAAAAAGAGAAGAGGAAAAAAATCACCTTAAATTTACATCTCCCTTACCACTCTCATCTCAGGATGCTGGTGTAAGCAAGAAGTAAAGAAAATATATATTTTTTTAATTAGAAATAAAAAAAAAAAGAGACTAATAAAATTTCCAGAGTGCTGGATACTGGTAAACTACTTTTGATATCAATGGAAGGGCCACAGCAGTAATTCAGCCACAATATAGATATGTTCAATTTATCTCAACATTATATTTAATTACAAATTAGCCGTAAATTATTTTTCTTCCTGGATAATTTGGATAGCCCATTTGTTTCTGGACTGACAGGGCAAGAGATTATAACCATATAGGGTATTAGTACACCAAATATATGGAACATATTAAGTTATTATTAAATGACTAGGGGAATAACATGGTTGGATGTGAAATCTCCTACATTACCTTATTTGGGTTATGGACAATACACTGCTGCAGCCCAGAGCTTGGTAGCAGTTATAGCCATGGATCCTGGAGATGTGGAAAGATCAGCCATGGATCCTGGAGATGTGGAAGGATAAGCAAAGTTAAGTAACTATATGTACTTTGAGTATTGCAGCAGGCATGTACTACTAAGGTCCTCAATAATATCTACTGCTTCTTATTCATGCTCTTGTATAATAGTGTCTCCCCTTGAGTATAAGTTAGCCTAGTGTGTTACTTCTAACCAATAGAATAAAACAAAGTGGATGGATAGATGGAAAGGCTATTCTCATGATTAGGCTGCATAAGCGTGTAACTTCTGACTGTTCCCTTTGCTGGGTTCAGTAAAGCAAACTGCATGTTAGAGAGGCCCAAATTGCAAGAAACTATAGGTAGTTACAATCAAAGCAAGAAAAAGAGGTCTTCAGTCAAACCTCCTGTGAATACTTTTCCATGGAAGTCAATCCCGCCTTAGTTGAGCCTTCAGATGAAACACAGACTTGGCTGACACATTGATCACAATCTTGTGAAGGAGCCTGAAGCAGAACATCCATTACGTACCCTGATGTATGACCCTCAAAAACTATGTGATGATAAACACGGGTTCCTTAGCCACCCAGTTTGTGGTAATTTGTTATGCAGTGACAAATAATTAATGCAGGGACCAAACACAAACTGATGGGGCTTGGAGACAGAAGGGAGGGAGGGACTTGTGATTTCAGTAGAGGATATAGAGAGCTAGAAAGGACATCACACCCACTCTTACAATGAAAAGTTCAAGGCAAGCTTCAAGTTTATGACTTATTTTGAATGCATCAGAGAGCTCTATTTAAGAAGGGGTGAATGCCTGTAAGGAGGCATGAATGTGGGACAGCTTTAGCTAGGCTAGAGGCAACAGGACACAGGAGAGAAGAGTGTAGCCAAGATTGTTCCCTAATTGGAGGAGGCCAAGTGTGGCCTGGAGAGTGTGAATCCCCTAGGGATTTTAACAAATGGGGGACATGTGTATCCTCTGTAGATTTTTTCTTTATGAACCCTACTGAGCTCTCACAGAATAGACTGGAAAAATTTTAAGGATGTGTCCCTTGTGATGCAGACCTGGGAGAAGGAAAGTTGCTGCATGAGAGACAAGAAGTTCTACTCAGAATTTTATTCCTTTACTTCCTAATAAAAAAATATTCAGTTTATTGAGGTAAGGGCACAAGCACTGTCAGAAAACTAGGGAAAGCCCTTTTCATCTTGAGGAAAGGACCAAAATCTAAATAAACCTATACCTTATTAAGGAGCAGGTATATATGCTGGGCTAAGCACTAAAGCCGGTGGAAGTTCAGAAGCATTAGAAAAGACCACATTGGTGAGATCCACTGAGGCTACATTTAAACAACAAAGAATGTCGGCCTGTCCCCAGCCACTCCCATTCCCACTAGGCTAACAAAAATCCAGTAACAATGATAGTAAAACACTGGTGAGAGGTAGAGAAGGAGAGGTCTTGTAAGACGGCCATCTCTGAGATGCTAAACGTAGGTAAGACCTAAAGCTAAGGGTAGAGCAGACATGGAGTAAAAATAAATATTTCATCAGAGTAGCTCCTCCCATTTCAAACACAAATTATTTCTATAAGAATTTGACATCTGGAAGTGCTAAGAACAAATGTAAAAAAGGCAAGACTTGAGAACTGGTCCATTTCCTAATCATAATAGCTCAAATTCTTACATTAAGTAACAATTGAAAAAGAGAAGGTGTAGTCATTTGTAGGCATAAAAGCTGGTATTTCATTTACTGTAGTTCAGTTCAACTTAGGTCATAAAAAAGAAATATATGAGGCATACGTAAGTCTAAGGAAAGCAATACACATCCAAGATCCAAAGTCATATTCAGATACAACACCAATGCAGCATCTCCCTCTCTGTGATAAATATGTTGACGTCTTTCAGGGAAGGTACAAAACATGCAGGATCATATGGGTAATGTCAGCAGTGATATGAAAATTGTAACAAATAATTAAACGAAAATTATAGAAGTGAAAACACAGCAACACAGACGATAAACGTGTTGCACTGGCTTGTGATGGTTTCATGTGTTGAATTGGCTAGGCTATAGTATCCAGTTATTCAATTAAACACTAATCTGGGTGTTGTTCTTGAGTATTTTATAGATGTAGTTACAATCAACAATCATTCCACTTTAAGTAAAATAAATTATCCCGAATAATTTAGATGGGTATCATCTAATCAGTTAAAAGCCATGAGAGCAAATAGGTTTCACTGAGGAAGACTGTAGCCTCAGCTCCTGCATGATAGTATATAGCTTAATGGCTTACCGCACAGAAAGACTTTGTTGTAAAACCTTCCACACATTTTCTACTCTCCCCTCTCTTCACTCTTTAACTCTGACTGATTATACTTCTCTCACTGATGCAGGGCTCATTAATGTACTCGACACATGTGAACAAAGAATAAGTGACTCTAGGTTAGCAGAAGTTAGCCAAACTGAAACAGGTCCAGAGATAATAGGGATATGGGGCAAAATAGGGCATCCAAGAGCTATGGGAGAATGTCAGGGGAGGTACAGAAGCACTAGTAAAGGCTATGTTCCTGCGACCTAGCAACATGATGCCTATGTGATTGTAAAAGAGAATAGGGTGGAAGAAATATTTGAAGAAATAATAACCAAAAAGTTTTTCAAAATTACCGACAGACAACAAACTGAAGAATCAATACCTTCAGAGAGCATCAAGGTGTATAAAACATAGAGGAATATCATTTTTAAATAAATAATATCAAAAAAATATATAAATCTTGAAGGTAGCCAGAGGAATATAAGAGAATATATTTTTAAAAAGTGAGAATGACCCCAGATATCAAAAACCATGTTGTCTAGAAGACAATATATTGACATCTGTAAAGTCCTGAAAAGAAAAACAAAAGAAAACCTGTCAACCCTGAATTCTATATCCAGTTAAAATATCTTCAAATGTTAAAAGGAAATATAGACTTCAACGTTTAAAAATGAATAAAGACATTCATTGACACAACACCTGGATCAACACAAAGAAACAGAGCATGCTAGTAATGAATTAAATAAAGGCAATATAAAATATGTTCTTTTTATTTCTTAAAGCTATATTTTTACTAATTTTAGAAGATAATTATCTATGGAAAATCATAAAAAACAATTTTGTGTTTATAAAAATATAAATATAAGATGCATGACACAAATCAAACAAAAGATATATAAAAAGAATTGAAGATACAGTGGTCCAAGAACCTTAAACTACATGGAAAGCATGATAAAAGAATTTTCAGGCAGCCTGAATAAATTACAGATTAGCTGAAGTCAATACAAGGACTAGAGTATGGCAAGATTTTTAATTCTATCTTCTCAGCCTAAATTAATTTAACCAGATCTCCTTGCACTATCTTCTTACTGTATCTCCTTAGATTGTAATTTGTCCTTAAACTATCAATTAACCTATAAACAATTCTACAATTGTACTATCTACTTATAACTAGTGGAACTGAGGCACAAGCAAAAATGTACTTTGTATTGGTTTCTTGTAGGGCTTAGTCTAAAGATACTGGAATGCAGCTAACATCCAAGGCTCTGGAATATGGTGACAAGCATTGTTAGGACTGTCAGTTCAGTGGAGCAACTAGATCAACTCTACCAGAACTGTGTTTTCATGACTGTATTTTTCTTTTCTTAGTCTTATTATCATATGGTCTCAATATAGAACCCATATCTTTGTGGCAATGTCTGCATTTCATCACGGAGAAAGAAGAGGAGAAAGGTGTTTGACTATATAAGAAAAATTTAAAACATCCCAGGATGACTATATCAGAAATCCTATCAGCCAGAATCTAGCTACTTGGTCATCTCTTGCTGGAAGCTTAGAAGAAAGAACTTAAAAATAGATTGGATTAGGGCCTAATAGTGTCTAACACACTGTATTCCTACAAGGTGTGTAAATTTGTATCTAGTTTATAATCAACAACATAGACCTTACAAAATGTATTACTATGCATCATAGAATTTGTTTTATTTTCATTGGTCACCATCAGCTCCCTTTTCATTTGATTATCTATTTTTGTTTGCATGTCAAAATGAAGAATAGATTTTAATATCTTTTATTACTATGAAGATATAATTTTTACTGTATAATTATTATTAAAACAATTTATCCTAAAACAAAATCATTTGATGATACATCTTTATTTTCTTGGATTTCTTCATCTTTCACATGTATGGCTTACATGTAAATTCAGTGTAACTAATATTATAGAAAAATTTTGTTGTGAGATATAAATAGCATTTCTTTCTTTTAAATTCTATCACTATGTCATAAGTATCTATACTTAACTAAGGTACATTCCATGGATTGAAATCAGTAAAAAGCTGGGGCTGCTACTTACCTTTCAGCTTCTAAAAATATACTAGCATCCTTGGCATGGATGTCTGATTTTCTCCTGTTGTAATTCACTGTCGTAGAGAAAAGCACAGTTGAAGAAACACACTATTATTTTATTCTTTCCAAGTCAAATATTGGAGATTTGCTATTTGTAACCCTGATATCTACTTATTTCAAAGCCTATTTGTTTAATTTTCTTTTTACTATATACAATAGTATGTTTTCTGAAAACATATTAACTTTTTACATTTGGAATGTGCTTCCTGTAACTAGCAGCTGAAAGAAAGCGTCTGTCACATTGTGGCAGCTTTTCCTCTCTGATCCCCTGGGGGATGTTCTGAATCATTAGCTTATAATCAGTTTTTTGTTTTTAATTAAACATCAGCTATATGATTGAGTCAGGCAGAAATAGGATTTTGCTCCTGGTCTCCTAAATACATAGATTTATGGAAGTAATGTTTGGCAAAATATTTAATAGGCTAATAATAATAAATTTTATAAGAAAACCACCACTTGGAGATTTCCATACATTAATTACTTTTAGGAAAGAGATAGAGTTTGAATTGTGTAATGTTAAACAAAATGTTATTGATCAAATCATTCTATAATTCAGATTTCAATAAGTAAAATACATAAGTTGATTTTAATTACTCATTCAATTTTTTCTTTATTAATTTATTCAATCAATTATTTATTCAATCAGACCATTAGCAAATTTGCTAGTCTACATCAGTATGCTGGTGTATATAACTGTACATATGTGCATGCACGTGTGCATATGCATAACACCTGTAGTATATTTCTACATTCAACAGTTGCAGATGAAATCTAAACTAGTATAAATTACACAGTTCAAATAAAGATTGTACCATATACTAATAAATGCCCAAGAAAACACATTTTTATTCGGCTCAGTTTAAACGTAGACACAAACATTTAGCAAGCTTTGTGCTTAATGAATAAGTGAAACATAGACATTTATAGAGAATATTTACTTGCAAATAACCAGAAGTCTATCAAAGAAAATATAGTTTTAAATTCTTTTGAATAAATCTACCAAAACATTATTAATCTTTGGTTGGAATGCTTTTTTTGATATATATATATGATGAAGAAAAACGGTATACAAGTACGAAATTATAAAAGTCAACACTAATCAGATTTAATAACTAAACTGTGTATATATCTATATCTACCTATCTACACACACACACACACACACACACACACACACATAAACAGAAAAAGCAAGATAAAAGTTAGGAAAACTGATCATCAACAGCAACAACAACAACAAAAAAAAACAGTGAAACAAACCTACAAAATATCAGATAGAAAACTGAAACTCAAAATAGAAACTAATAAATTAGTAAATAATAGAGATTTTAGGTATCTTATTCTGAAAAAAACATCAAACAGATCCATTTGATTTACTTTAAAGTAAAATAGAAAACACAGTGTTCTGCAGACAATCATGTCGTCTGCAAACAGGGACAATTTGGCTTCTTCTTTTCCTAACTGAATACCCTTTATTTCTTTCTCTTGCCTGATTGCCCTAGCCAGAACTTCCAACACTATGTTGAGTAGGAGTGGTGAGAGAGGGCATCCCTGTCTTGTGCCACTTTTTAAGGGGAATGCTTCCAGTTTTTGCCCATTCAGTATGATATTTGCTGTGGGTTTCTCATAAATAGCTCTTATTATTTTGAGATACGTTCCATCAATACTGAATTTATTGAGAGTTTTTAGCATGAAGGACTGTTGACTTTCGTCAAAGGCCTTCTCTGCATCTATTGAGATAATCATGTGGCTTTTGTCTTTGGTTCTGTTTATATGCTGGATTACATTTATTGATTTGTGTTATGTTGAACCAGCCTTGCATCCCAGGGATAACATCCACCTGATCATGGTGGATAAACTTTTTGATTAGCCGCTGCATTTGGTTTGCTAGTATTTTATTGAGGATTTTTGCTTCAATGTTCATCAGGGATATTGGTCTAAAATTCTCTTGTTTTATTGTGTCTCTGCCAGGCTTTGGTATCAGGATGATGTTGGCCTCAAAAAATGAGTTAGGGAGGATTCCTTCTTTTTCTATTGATTGGAATAGTTTCAGAAGGAATGGTACCAGCTCCATCGTCTCAGCCCAAAATCTCCTCAAGCTGATAAGCAACTTTAGCAGTCTCAGGATACAAAATCAGTGTGCAAAAATCACAAACATTCTTATACATCAAGAACAGAAAAACAGAGAGCCAAATCATTAATGAACTTCCATTCACCAATTCTTCAAAGAGAATAAAATACCTAGGAATCCAACTTACAAGGGATGTGAAGAATCTCTTCAAGGAGAACTACAAACCACTGCTCAATGAAGTAAAAGAGGACACAAACAAATGGAAGAACATTCCATGCTCATGGATAGGAAGAATCAGTATTGTGAAAATGGTCATACTGCCCAAGGTTATTTATAGATTCAATGCCATCCCCATTAAGCTACCAATGACTTTCTTAACAGAATTGGGAAAAAAAACTACTTTAGAGATCATACGGAACCAAAAAGGAGCCCACATTGCCAAGACAATCCTAAGTCAAAAGAACAAAGGTGGAGGCATCACGCTACCTGACTTCAAACTATACTACAAGGCTACAGTAACCAAAACAGCATGGTACTGGTACCAAAACAGAGATATAGACCAATGGAACAGAACAGAGCCCTCAGAAATAATACCACACATCTACAATCATCTGATCTTTGACAAACCTGACAAAAACAAGAAATAGGGAAAGGATTCCCTATTTAATAAATGGTGCTGGGAAAACTGGCTAGCCATAAGTAGAAAGCTGAAACTGGATCCCTTCCTTACACCTTATACAAAAATTAATTCAAGATGGATTAAAGACTTAAATGTTAGACCTAAAACCATAAAAACCCTAGAAGAAAATCTAGGCAATACAATTCAGTGTGGGGAAAAGAAAGATCAGACTGTTACTGTGTCTATATAGAAAGAAGTAGACATAAGAGACTCCATTTTGTTCTGTATTTGAGGTGCTGTTAATCTGTGACCCTATCCCCAACCTTGTCCTTGCAAGAGACTTGTGCTGTGGTGATTCAAGGTTTAAAGGATTTTGGGCTGTGCAGGGTGTGCTTTGTTAAAGCCTGAAGGCAGTATGCTTGTGAAAAGTCATCACCATTCTCTTAATCTCAAGTACCCAGGGACACGTACACTGCCAAAGTCACAGGGACCTCTGCCTAGGAAAGCTAGGTATTGTCCAAGGTTTCTCCCCATGTGATAGTCTGAAATATGGCCTCGTGGGAAGGGAAAGACCT
>NW_012114422.1:5556234-5569266 GCF_000951035.1 Colobus angolensis palliatus
CCTCTGCCTAGGAAAGCTAGGTATTGTCCAAGGTTTCTCCCCATGTGATAGTCTGAAATATGGCCTCGTGGGAAGGGAAAGACCTAATCGTCCCCTAGCCTGACACCCGTGAAGGGTCTGTGCTCGAGAGCACTAGTATAAGAGGAAAGAAGGCCTCTTGGCAGTGAAGATAGAGAAAAGCATCTGTCTCCTGCCTGTCCCTGGGCAATGGAACACCTCGGTATAAAACCGGATTCTATGTTCTGTTTACTGAGAAAGGAGAAAACTGCCTTAGGGTGAAAGGTGGGACTTGCTAGAGCAATGCTGCTCTTTATGCACTGAAAAGATTTATGGAGATGTTTACATATGCATGTCAAGGCACAGGACTTTTCCTTAAACTTATGTCACAGAGATCTTTATTCATATGTCTTACTGCTGACCTTCTCCCTACAATGATCCTATAATCCTGCCACTTCCCTTTTTCTAAGATGGTAAAGATAATGACCAATAAATACTGAGGGAACTCAGAGACCAGTGCCAGGGTGGGTCCTCTGTATGCTGAGCACCGGTCCCCTGGGCCCACTTTTTCTTTCTCTATACTTTGTCTCTGTGTCTCATTTCTTTTCTCAAGTCTCTCATTCCACCTAACGAGAAACGCCCACAGGTGTGGAGGGGCAGGCCACCCCTTCAATTCAGTACATAGGCATGGGCAAGGACTTCATGTCTAAAACACCAAAAGCAATGTCAACAAAAGCCAAAATTGACAAATGGGATCTAATTAAACTAAAGAGCTTCTGCATAGCAAAAGAAACTACCATCAGAGTGAACAGGCAACCTACAGAATGGAAGAAAAGTTTTGCAATCTACTCATCTGACAAAGGGCTAATATCCAGAACCTACAAAGAACTCAAACAAATGTATAAGAAAAAAACAAACAACCCCATCAAAAAGTATATGAACAGACATTTCTCAAAAGAAAACATTTATGCAGCCAACAGACACATGAAAAAAATGCTCATCATCATTAGCCATCAGAGAAATGCAAATCAAAACCACAATGAGATACCATCTCACACCACTTAGAATGGTAATCATTAAAAAGTCAGGAAACAACAGGTTCTGGAGAGGATGTGGAGAAACAGGAACACTTTTACACTGTTGGTGGGACTGTAAACTAGTTCAACCATTGTGGAAGACAGTGTGGCAATTCCTCAAGGATCTAGAACTAGAAATACCATTTGACCCAGCCATCCCATTACTGGGTATATACCCAAAGGATTATAAATCATGCTGCTGTAAAGACACATGCACACATATGTTTATTGAGGCACTATTCACAATAGCAAAGAGTTTTAACCAACCCAAATGTCCATCTATGACAGACTGGATTAAGACAATCTGGCACATATACACCATGGAATACTACACAGCCATAAAAAAGAATGAGTACGTGTCCTTTGCAGGGACATGGATGCAGCAGGAAACCATCATTTTCAGCAAACTAATGCAAGAACAGAAAACCGAACACTGCATGTTCTCACTCATAGGTGGGAACTGAACAATGAAATCACTTGGACACAGGAAGGGGAACATCACACACCGGGGCCTGTTGTGGGATGGGGAGAGGGAGAGGGATAGTTAATGGGTGCAGCACGCCAACATGGCACATGTAGGCATATGTAACAAAACCTGCACGTTGTGCACATGTACCCTATAACATAAAGTATAATTTAAAAAAATAAAGAAAAGAAAACATAATGTTCAAGTGCATGCTATTAAGAATTAAATGTTATGTAATTCTATACCAGGAAGATATGAATATTTACTCAAATCTATAATAATTAAATTCAGAACTCAAAGAACTCTATTTTTTTCTCAGAAAATAAAATGGAAAAAAACAGTTCAACATTTGGCATAAAATGAAGTGATAGAAACCCTTGAAGGAAATGATAAAAAATTGCTTTTTTTTTTTTGAGATGGAGTCTTGCTCTGTTGCCCAGGCTGGAGTACAGTGGCGCTATCTCAGCTCGCTGCAACCTTCATCTCCTGGGCTCAAGTGATTCTCCTGCATCAGCCTCCTGACTAGGTGGGATAACAGGTGCCCGCCACCACATCTGGCTAGTTTTGTATTTTAATAGAGACAGGGTTTCACCATGTTGTCCAGGTGGGTGCAATAAACTATTTTTATGACTTTGAATTCTTATGGTAGTTTTTAGTAATGGTAACAAAGATATTTGTATATATTCAAACTCATCAAATCATACTTCCAAAACATCATCTTTGCTTACAAAATATACTTTAATGTAAGACCAAGGTTATTCTACATAGCATGACAGCATATCCACTAAAATATTCTCCCTTCTCTAATTCTCACTAAAATAACAAAATATTTTATACAAATTTTACATCCTGACATTTTCAATATTACATATGTAAACTTTTATTACATCTTTATATACTACTGCCATAGCATATAGTATATTTTAACATCTTTTTTCTTACTGTGCAGATATACTTTTTACTACATATTATTAGTATGTATTATGCGTGCACCTTAGTCTGCTAGCCTATGTTCTACCTTCTGGGTCAGCAGCTTACTTTTCACTTGTATTCATTCTGTCTAGGATTTATCATAACAAGTATTGTTTCTGTTATCAGTTAAGATATTTTCAGCTCTGCAAAAGAGAAACTGGCTCAATGATCCCTCCAAATGTTCATTTCTTTTTTTGTCATATTGTTTATTTGTTTGATTTTTGATCATTTGTTTCTGCTTTGTTTTGCTTTGTTTTACTCTTGTTTTGTATGATTTTAAGCTTGCTTTCCCTGGTGGTTTTAGAATGGCAGCCAGCAGAGTCTGGAGCTAAATGCTTTTGTTACAAGTCCAGAAGAAATGAGAGGGAAAACAAATGAGCAAGACAAAAAAAAAAAAGTAATCATAAAAGTCACCCAAATATGCCTGAAGCATGAGTTGTAAAGCCTCCCACTGAATCAAAGTGCAAAGATTTAAGCAGCTTTACTAGAAAAATTCCCAGTCAGAGTTTTTTTTTAATAAACAATTATCCTTTTTGTTTTAGGAATAAGATGTCACCTTATTTCTCTGATTATATTAATTGTATTCATTTTAATGTTTTAGCATTTATTTTTATGGTTTTTCTTTAAAATGTTGATGCTGCTTTTTAATTTTTATCATTATTTTTCTCTCCAAAGTATATTGATTTCTTTAATAATGACCTCTGTGTAATCTCTTTGTAGTTCCATTTTGTCATCAATTGTCTTCTACTATTGTTTCCACAATTCACCATTGGGGTTTTCCTTCTGCCAGGTTTCTTATGAGTTTGTAAAGCATAGAAAAATGCCTTTATGGGGTGCACCTTAGTTTGCTAGCTTTTGAGGGTATTCACTCCTCATTTGTACTGAAACTGGACTTCCAGGGAAGAGTTATTTCTTAATAATACAATATGCCATACTCAGTGTGCTCTTCTAGAGGTAGCCACCTCGGTCTCTGATGTCTATTCCAATTTTCTGTGTGAATGGTGGGCAGAGATAGACTTAGGCAGGAGATCACTGGTTGGCAGTACTCACGGTAATACTCTGACAAACATTGGCATTACTCCCGGCCCATCTTCTTGTGCTTATAGTAGAACATACCTAGTGTTCCCACTTTTATCTTTCAGTAATTGCTCTCAGTTCCTGGGCTCCCTGGTGTTTCCTTTTTTACTTAAGAAAATTATTTTGTTCTTTCAAGGCAGCAAATGTATGGTGGAGCAGCTTCAGTAGCTATTCAACAAATTAGTGTAAAGCAGAATTTCTTAAATTCTTAAATACAAAAAAAGTAAAAAAATATACAACATTGAGGTTACGAAGATCTTTCTAATAAGAAACAACTTTTGTAAGAACAAAAGTTCTTATAAATAAACTTAAATAATAAATAATACACTAGCGAATATATCGGCAATTAACGTGCAGAGTTTAATATCCATGATGTATAAAAAAAAACATAGCCAAAATCTATATTAATAGAAACACTTTAAATAGGATATCCAAAAGGTAAATTAAAATATGAAAAGTAATATTCAACACCAGGTTTTAAATTTTGAACAAAATGTGCATCAATCTTGCCTTTGTGCAGTTTAGTTTACTGAGGAAAACAGAAATGTAAGACAATATTTTATAATAATCATTATTGGCAAACTCCTATCCCTTCATAAAAGTTGCAGATACAGGATATTCATTCTCTGGAAGAGTTTTTTTTTTTTTTTTTTTAAATTAGAAAATAGAATACAGTGGAGAGAGACAGATGATACCATTACTGCTCTGTCTTTTCTACCACGCATACAACGTATCAATGAAAGCAATAGATGAGGAATCAGATGTACCCATTTCTTCCAAATTTCTGGCAGAACTACTTATTGGTAAATTGTAATGACATATACTAAAGTTTAAAAAGATAGTAAGATACTTGGGGATTAACTTTGCAGTTTTACTTCTAGTCAATTCAATTTGTAGATGAGACACACAGGGTGCATACATTTTTATTTAGTGCAATAAACTAAGTCAAGGAAGAACAACATAGGAGGAACCATAACATACATGTTTTGAGTGCATTTTTTTTGTGTGGACGCAATTACCTTGATTTTGGTAATGGTATCAAAGATGTTTGTATATATCCAAACCCATCAAATTATACACAATAAAATGTGTAGTTCTTTATATCAATTATACCTTTTTTTTTTTTTTTTTTTTTTGAGACAGAGTCTCACTCTGTCACCCAGGCTGGAGTGCAGTGGCCAGATCTCAGCTCACTGCAAACTCCACAAATAAAGCTGTTTAAAAAACAAATACTGATGGAATTATTAAAATAAATAAATTTGTAAAGGACAAAATACCCTCAAGATTTGGAAGATAACTGAGTTTTTATTTGCCCCCAAGAAGAATCAATGTGACCTATAAATGCCCTAGAAGAATAGCTGTATTTGCCCATTGACATCAATGTTCTTGAGTAAAAAAGCCTAACACCCATGCACAAAGGGTTCTCAGAGTGTGGAAACATTTCTGTAGCATCAAAAAACCAAAAAAAAAATAAAAATAAAAACAAAAAAAAATTGTGATACTGCTTTTATAATAGCTCCTCAAAACAACAACAAATTTTAATCTGCCAAACAAAAGCAACAACCAAAAACATTTTTCCTTTTTTTTTTAGACAGTCTTACTCTGTTGCCCAGGCTGGAAGGCAGTGGCATGATCTCAGCTCACTGCAACCTCCGTCCCGCAGGTTCAAGCGATTCTCCCGAGTAGCTGGGATTATAGGCACCTGCCCCTGCGCCCGGCTAATTTTTATATTTTTAACAGACACAGGGTTTCACTGTCTTGGCCAGGCTGGTCTTGAACTTCTGACCTCATGATCCACCTGCCTTGGCCTCCCAAAGTGCTGGGATTACAGGCATGAGCCACCGCTCCCAGCCAACCAAAAACATTTCCCACTAGAGAAGAGACATGACTGAATTTAGAAGATCATTTATTAAAAGGTATATGGTAATAGAAATCAGAATTTTAAAGGGAAAGAGAAAAGGAGTCATAAAAGTAAGGATATAATCGAAACAGCTTATTATTACAGGAGGAAGGGGATTTTAAATTAGAAGGAAGACTCAATAATGCTAAATACTGCATAGAGTGATGAAAAATAAAAACTCCAACAGACTATTTATTATGGTCTTTTAGATCATACTTTGATCTTTGAAAATCACTGATGTTCATTTAAAGCATTTTGTTCATTGAATGGTCAGAGATCTGTTTGCAAAATGTATTAGACCATTTTTGCATTGCTATAAAGAAATACCTGAGACCAGGCATAGTGACTCAGGCCTGTAATCCTATCACTTTGGAAGGCCAACGTGGGCAGATCACTTGAGGCCAGAAGTTCAAGAACAACCTGGTCAACATGGTGAAATCCCATCTCTACTAAAAATACAAAATTAGCCCACTGGGTGTGGTGGCACACCCCTGTAGTCCCAGCTACCAGAGAAGCTGAGGCATGAGAATCACTTGAACCCAGGAAGCAAAGGTTGCAGTGAGCTGAGATTGTGCCACTGCACTGCAGCCTGGGCTGGGTGACAGAGGAGTGAGACTGTCTCAAAAACAAAAACAACACAAAAAAATGGAGACTAAGTAATTTATAAAGAAAAGAGTTTTAATTGATCCATGGTTCTGCAGACCATACAAGAATCATAGGGCTGGCATCTGCTTCTGGGGATGGTTTAGGAAGCTTACAATCATGGCCAAGGCAAATGGCAAACAGGGACATCACATGGCCAGAACAGAAGCAAGAGGGAGAGGGTGGGATGGCGGGAAGTGCCACACGCACATTTAAACAGATCTCAGAAAAACTTACTATCAAGAAAGCAGCACCAAACCACGGGGGATCTGTCCCATGACTGAAATACCTCCAACCAGGCCCCACTTCTAGCACTGAAGATTACAATTCAACATACGGTACATCACAAAAAGATTAAAGATGAAGTAACAACAAAGTAAGAAACAGTACTTACCAGATACATATATGGAAAATCCAGCGATCAAAGAGAAAGTCTTGATGATAGCTTGATAAGATAACAGGATTGTATAAATGTTCTGTTTAGAACAAGGCAGCCATTCTACTGAATTGTGATGGTCAAGAAAAAAATAATGGAGGAGAAATGTGTCTTAAATATATAGGTTAAAATAGAGTAAAGTTGGATATTTAATCCCTTAAGGAAGACTTAGATGTTACCCCCATGGAACATTACATACATTATCATACAATTATGATACCCTTTATTATCCATACCAGGAGACTTTTAAGAGTGAAAGCGGGACAATTCAGTTTTATACTGAGACGGACATGACCCCAGATTGTTCAGTTACTGAAACCATATGGTCCTTTACTAATACATCACACCATAGTTCACAGTATAGCTCAGATTTGATCTGGCAATGAGTAGCAAGCCAGTAACTAAATCTTTGTTTTCTTCTTTAGTACTACTTTTCTAAGTCTCACTTGGAGAGCTGTTGTCTTGAGGCCTAGCAATGATGTGCTGTGAGCACAAATGATATGATATACTTCCAACACTGGCCTAGAAAAGTCTTCTGCATGCTGTCCTTGAGTTTCCCATTTGGTGACCTGAGTTTCTTTAAGGGCCCGATATTAAAATAGTGAATCCACTAGGTTGAACTAGCATGGGTTATGAATATATGATGAGAAGTACCATGCCTCCTCAGAGCTGTAGGTTACTTAGAAAGAATCTTTTACTTGTTTGAGAGACATTGTTCATTCAGAAGTTTGTTAAGCAGCTATTATTATCCAATACAAACTTGTTCTCAATACAATCCTTCAAACAGTCGCTACCCACAGATTAAAGTGAATATGAGGGCAAAACTCTATGACCCATTTTGATCATAACGGAAGAGATGGAAAACACAGATTAGTCTTTAAAAAGTAAAGACACACCTTATCTATGATAAAGGATAAGCAAAAGGCAAAATACTGCAGAGAAAAAAAATAACAGAGCCAAGAATGTAATTTAGGGTACATGATTTTTTGTTGTTGTTGTTTATCCTACAGAAACAGACTGAGATTAAAGTTTCCACTCAAATAATCACATTTTAAAGGACACATTCTATAGGTAGTTTATTTTTTTAATGTATTTGTGTCCACCTTAAGAATTGCTGAACCTGCTAATATTTCAGTGTCTCATTCTGTCTTCTCATATTGTTGACAACTTGAGTGCAATATGGTAGAAAATTTGAGTGACGTTGACCTTAACAAATTGTCACTCTGGTTAGAATTTTGCTACTGGGGAAGACTGTTTTGTGTTGGGTGTAGTGTGCTGAGAAAGGAACCAGAGAAAAGGATGCATTCATGTCCTTTGTAGGGACACTGATGCAGCTGGAAACCATCATTCTCAGCAAACTATTGCAAGAACAGAAAACCAAACCCCGCATGTTCTCACTCATAGGTGGGAACTGAACAATGAGATCACTTGGACACAGGAAGGGGAACATCCCACACCCGGGTCTGTCGTGGGGTGGGGAGAAGGGGGAGAGATAACATTAGGAGATATACCTAATGTAAATGATGAGTTAATGGGTGCAGCACACCAACATGGCACATGTATACATATGTAACAAACCTGCACGTTGTGCACATGTACCCTAGAACATAAAGTATAATTTAAAAAAAAGGAAAAAAGAGAAAGGAACCAGAGATATATGGGAATTCTGTATATTCTCGATTTTACTGTGAGTCAAAAACTGCTCTAAAGACTAAGATCTATTACAATATTTTAAAATGCATGGCAAACCAAAACATAAATTGAAGCATGTCAAAAGATTGTCACTTTGAATCAAATTTTAACAGCTGCTTAAAATATTTGATAGTTTAAAATATAGATATATATTAATACAATATCTCAAAAATTATAGAATATAGTAAAGGAGGAAACAGGAAAATGATCAGCTATAAAAATGGTATGTTTTTCAGTGTATTTTTGGATAATAGGGTGGTTTGTTTACTGTTGTTTAATGAGCACAAAGGTGCGTGCATTGTGTCCCTTATTCAAAATGCTTAGAACCAGAAGTGCTTTGAATTTCAAAAATGTTTGCAATATTTGCCTGTACATAATAAGACCCAAGTCTAAACATAAAATTCATTTATAGTTTATAAACAACTTATATACATACCCTGAAGGTAATTTTATATAACATTTTAAGTAATTTTGTGCATGAAGTTTGTGGTATGTTAGACTTACGTGTTGAATTTTTCCTCTTGGGGTGGTCATGTTAGTGCTCAACAGTGATTTAGGGATGCTAAAACTTTATTATTTAGTTAACCTGGTGGCAACTTATACAACCCTTGTATTTTGTAACACATTCACAGATCTCCCATTTTGCATTTGTAGCTATATTTTATCTGTCATAATTAATGAAGCTCCACATGAATTTGCAGCCTTTTTGTAAATTATTAGAAATGATACATAATTCATGCATACATTCTTTAAGAAGCCTATCACCTTTAATCAAGTTCATCATATTTCACAAGTCTATGACCTTGTGAATTTCATCTACTTTTTTTATTTCTTCATGCCTCATTTGAATAATCATCTATCAAACTAAATAGACACAATTTCCTCCATAAAATTTATAAACATTCATCAGACTATGAAGAAAGGTCTGTTTTGAAGTCAAGAGGCACTTTTCCTTACTGGTTACATGCCTAAATGCATTGACTTGATTCTGAATGCCATCACTGGGCACTAATGACTACAGTACTTGAAGATGCAGTGCAAAGAAGTCACAGAGTAAATGCAAAATATTTGAACCAAAAATAAAGTTGTATTAAATATATGCTATTAAGAAATCAAACAGTGAAAAATAGGGACTTGTAATCATGAAGATATGGACATGAAATTTGAAAAAAAAATTATTGATTTTTATTTGCTAGATTAGCAATCTTCTTAGGAATTCTGTTGGAGCCAGGGTACAGTTTAAATAAATATAATTTTAAAATTATAATTATTGATCAAAGGATGAAAACATTTTTCTTCATCTTCATTATATCTTTCAGGAATGGCAGAACAATTCTTAAGAGGAGTTGGTCTAATTTTCTAAGTTCTAAGAACTTTCAAATTATATCAGTAAATGAAGATAATTACAGATTATGGGCTAAATATGCACCTTGCTCAATTAAATTTGTTATTTTCATGTGACTAAAGGATGAACTATGAACACAGGTTTTTCATTTTATAGTGTCATAGACAAGGCATACGAGTAGAGATAAAACCAACTCAACACCTCAAAGATGTAGAGAAAAAAGAGGGAAAAACCTTTTGCTTCCATTAAATCTTGGATATTTTATGCCTATGTGGCATTGGTAAAGTACATTGGTTGGTCTGAAATTCATTTTCCTCACTAGTAGAACTCGTCAGTGATACCACCAACATGGAGAACTAGGAAGCCCTTGGTTTCCTTATCCCACAGGCACACCAGTTTAGTAATATACAGAATATTCTATGTATTAGAAATTCAGAGACCAATTAAGAGGCTCATGCTCTATGAGCAAGTGTGAAACCAACCATCAAAACTGGTAGGAAAACTTGTAAAATTATCTCACTATAACTTTCCCCTCAGTACATTGCCAAACAATTGCCAATTGTTTGGCAATTGCCAAATTGGGCAAAAATTGCTGGCTCTCAGAGTCTTCTTGGGGAGAGAAGGAGATAACTGGAATGTAAGTTCAACATTTTGACTCTTGGGAGACTGATCAAGGGACTGGTTTCTGTCTTGCCTGAATCTGAGAGCTAACAGAAAAGGGCCCATATTGGGAACTGCTGAGAGCCAAGGTGATGATTTACCAGTATGCACTCATCGGCCATTGCTCACACTGCCAATTCAGCATAACAGGATCAGGAAAATTATCAGGCCCCAGATTCTCCTCATACTTCCTGATTCCAAAACATATTACATAACTACAGTAATTGAATTAGTATGATACTGGCATAAAGACAGAGTAATGTAACAGAATAGAGACTAGAAATAAGGTCATACATATACAGTTAATTGATTTTTTAACAATGGTAAAAATAATACACAATAAATGTAAGACAGGTTCTTCAAATATTGTTGTGAAGACTGTATATCCATATTCTAAAGAATAAAATTGGATTTTTATCTTACCACACACAAATATCAACTCCATAAAAACTTTAACATAAGACCTAAAACTCTAAAATTTCTAAAAGAAAACATGAGAAGAAAGAATCATGACATTGAACCTGACAATCATTTCTTGGCTAGGTGTCAAAAGCACAGGCAACAAAAGCAAAAACAAAGAAGTGGGACTACATCACACTAAAAAGTTCTGCAGAGTAAAAGAATAATAAACAGTGAAAGACTATGTATAGAATTGTAGAAAATAGTTATAAACTCAAAAGGGTAAAAACTCCAAAATATGTACAAAAGTCCTACATCTAAATTTTTAAAAACCAGTGTACTTGAGCCTACTGTGGTGAGGCTAGCTGGAACTCAGGTTCCAACCTCTAGGATGGATGATACTCCTCTGGTTAGGGTTAGTTTAAATGTTCCCTCTGTGGCCAGTGGCTGAATCCTACCCTGTGTTGCTTTCTTCTGTGACTGAGCAGTACTGAGTTCCAATGCAAAGTCCCATAATCACTTCTCTCTCTCTTCCCCAAGCACACTGATTCTCTTCCCCTGCTGTGTGGAACTTTTGGAGAATGGGAGAGAGGTGGTTGTAGAAAATTTGAAATTGTCTTTTCTGTGCTCTTCACTGCCCTTTTCCTTGAGATGATGCTATAAGGTGAGTGCAAAAGTATTGCACTTTTTGCATTGTTGGAATTTGATGTTGGAATACATATGTAAGTAAATGTGTTTATGTTATACATCATCTTAATGGGCACTTCTTGCTTGCTTTATTTATTTATTTATTTATTTGCTAATGACTTATTATTTGCTGTTTATTTTATGTTTATTGTAAACCGTGTAAATGATGTGAGACAAAAAGCAAAGTCAGGCTATTTTCTTATTTGAGTTCAGAATGGGTCATAAAGCAGCGGAGACTACTCTCAACATCAAAAACACATTTGGCCCAGGAACAGCTAATGAACATACAGTGCAGTGATGGTTCAAGAAGTTTCGCAAAGGAGACAAGAGCCTTGAAGATGAGAAGTGTAGTGACCAGCCATTGGAAGTTGACAACGACCAGTTGAGAGCAATCATTGAAGCTGATCCTCTTACAACTACATAAGTAGTTACCAGAAACTCAACGTTGACCATTCTATGGTTGCTTGGCATTTGAAGTAAATTGGAAAGGTGAAAAAACTCAATAAGTGGATGCCTCATGATCTGAGCGAAAATTGCAAAAAATCATTATTTTGAAGTGTTTTCTTCTCTTATTTTATGAAACAACAAGCAATTTATCTATCTTATTTTGACATGCGACAAAAAGTGGGTTTATACAACAACTGGCAATGACCTGCTCAGTGGTTGGACTGAGAAGAAGTTCCAAAGCACTTTCCAAAGTCAAACTTACACCACAAAAAGGTCATGGTCATTGTTTGGTTGTCTGCTGCCAGTCTTATCCACTGCAATTTTCTGAATCCCAGGGAAACCATTATATCTGAGAAATATGCTCAGCATATCGATGAGATGAACTGACAACTGCAATGCCTGATGCCAGCATTGGTCAACAGAAAGGGCCCAATGCTTCTCCATGACAACACCCAACCATGTGTTGCACAACCAATACTTCAAAAGTTGAACAAATTGGGCTACAAAGTTTTGCCTCATCTCCCATATTCACCTGACTTCTTGCCAATCACTACCACTTCTTCAAGCATCTCCAGACAACTTTTTGCAGGGAAAATGCTTTCACAGCCAGCAGGATGCAGAAAATGGTTTCCAAGAGTTCACTGAATCCCAAAGCACAGATTTTTATGCTTTGGGAATAAACAAACTTTTTTTTTCGTTAGCAATATGTGTTGATTGTAATAGTTCCTGTTTTGATTAATAAAGATATGTTTGAACCTAGTTATAATAATTTAAAATTCATAGTCTGAAACCACAATTACTTTTCACCAACCTAATAAAACCAGATACTGTGATTACCCACTTAATTTTTGGTTCTTGTAAAGGTGTTTTCTTGTGTGGATACTTGCTCAATTTGGTATTTCTTTAAGGGAGATGATCAGGGGAGATTTCATTCAGCCATCTAACTTCATCTCCCTGACTGCCAATTGATTTTGAAAAGACATATAGATAGATAAATGTAAATATAGACAGTATAATACAGATATGGATATAAATAATTATTAGAAATGTTTTCTACAGATGATGATTTTGAGAGATTTCTGGAAAATATGAAATAATTGGAATCTGTTTATAGGAATAAAAGAAGAAGGAAAGAAGTAAAAAAGAGATATGAAAAAAAGAAGAAAATAAAATTGTGGATGGCCGAATAGGAACAGCTGCAGTCTCCAACTCCCAGCGCGAAGGACACAGAAGACC
>NW_012114422.1:5574860-5623589 GCF_000951035.1 Colobus angolensis palliatus
AATAAAAAAAAAAAAAAGAAAATAAAATTGTGATTCTAAACAGATGTATGTACAGAGTAGGGAGCTGCTGTAGGGTAGAGAGCTGATCTTCTCACAGGAGACCTGGACACCTTAGGGCTCTAAATTTACAGTAACTAGGAAAGAACAGTGAGAAAATGTCATATTAATAAACTATCCATGAGATATATGGACTACTCACTCACTGTTATAAATATTTAGAGTGGCTTAATGTAATCTCTATTCCCAGTTAAAACATAAATTCATCTTCAAACAAACTGGAAGCAATTAAAAGTTGACTCTAAAGTCCACAAATAAATAAACAATGGCTGTCAATAAATGAACTTCCCTTATGAGGAATGTTCAAACAGCATTGATTGAAGTTGAAATGCTCAGCCTTACCAAATTAAGTTAGGTGTTGTATGTTATTTTGTATGTATTCTTCTCTTGGACAGCATACTTTTTATCTTGTAATTAATTAGTTTAAAATAATATGTACCTTCTTATGGAGTTATGGATTTCTATCAGACTCCTTTTGCATTTACTCACCTGACATATCAATCCAAATAAAAGGACCTCTTTCCAATGAGATTCATAAAATGGGTATAAGTTCCTCTCCCAAGTCTATAAGCCATTGTGATTTTTATAGTAAACCAGATGGGTATAGCTTCTCCTTGTAGTGCCCTCTCCCCACCCCACCAATTTATACAATATCAATTGAAAACCAAGACTCAAAAATCCAAAATCAAATATTAAAGCCAAACATCATGCCATATTACTTAGTAAGTAATGGAAATATGGTGCAATATTAGGAAACATTTATATGAAATAAATTGTGTTAATAGATCAGATTAAACTAATAATTGCTAGTCATAAACATTTTATAACATCAAACATGTCATTTTCATTTTTGTCTTACCTTTTTATTTTGATATAACTTAGAAGAAAATTTGCAAGATTAAGACAGAAAACACTGAAATAGTCTAAATCTCTTCTTTCCTATTGCTAACATTTTACCACATTTGCTTTATCATATTTTTCCTCTCTAAGGATGATTGATAAATGAGTAGAAGAATAAGCAGACATAACATATTTTTTCTGGATCAATTAAATGTAAGCTGAGGTTCTGCAGTCATGATTCCCTCTTGCCCTAAGGTTCTCTAGGTCTCTGCTGGGAAGATCAGCTCTCTACCCTACAACAGCTCTCTAGTCTCCACCTACACTTGTTTAGAGTCACAATTTTACTTTCCTCTTTTTTTTTCTTCATGTGTCTCTTTTTTCCTTCTTTGTTTCTTCAAAAAGATCAATATTTAGCCAGAATACTTCCAAAAGTATAATATAACCATAAAATTTAGGAAATTAATATTCATAGTAATACTACCCATCTAATCTATTAACTTATTCACATTTTAGCCACTATTCCAATAAAGAACTCAGCTAAAACAACCGAAACCACATCTAATATTTATTCGTCATATCTTCTTAGGCACCTTCAATCTACAACGATTCCTTAGTCTTATCGTTGATGATCATAGTATTTTTAAAACTTTAAGCTTCCATTTTGTTGAGTATCTTTATGGTTATCTGATACTTCTCTTCTTCCTCCCCTGCTTAGATTGTAGTTAAACATTAAGGACAAAAATATCACAAAAGTGATACTATATTCTCATTATGTCTTACCAGGTGCTACAAGATTTTGATTTATTTCATTACTGGTGATGTTAATTTTGGTCTTACCGTTAAAGTGGCATCTGCCAAATTTCTTCTGTTGCTATTTTTGAATCAATGTATCTAACTAATGTATCTAATTAATAAGTCTTGTGGAAAGATTCTTTGATACTAAAGTCCGATTTCTCGTTACTTTTTCACCCAATAATTATAACATCAATTGATGATTTTTCTCTGGTCAATTGTAACTGAGATTATTGCCAAATGGTGACTCTTTAATTTCATCAGTTCTTACACATTTACCACCTGGCATTCCGCATTGAGGAAGAACTATTTTTTCTCTCACATTTACTCATATATTTATTTATATCAGTTTAACCTCATGAATTCTACTTTATTTATTAAGTTATAGTCTGCTATTACTATTACATGTGTTGATATTCAAATTGTCCCATATTTTGTAAGTACATCCTACACAAGTTGGCTTGTATCTTGTTTTAACATGCCTGCATCATTCCTCAGGCACCTTTTTAGTTTCTGGACACACTCACACTCACATATCTTTGTCTATTTATATTTTAGTTATTACTTTTTATTTTTATAGTCCAAACATAAATTCTTCAAAGCCTAGGATGTTGCCTCTTTATACTTTTTTGTTTATCTCACATACTTCACTTGCCAGCTGTGAACACTTAGCACATAATAACTGATTTCTCAGCTTTGCTGAAGTGACTTTCCTGACACAGAAAAGAACAAAGCTCTAGTTCTATATTCAGACTATTTTTGGCCTCACTCTTGATGCTGAACTAACTACTAGCAGTGCAGCGATGCCAGTGAATAGAGAAAGATATGGGTGGTAGTATTTAAAAATATACACTACTGTTCACATAACTGACTTCTTTTCTTACTCTCAGGAAAAAAACAAAAAGGTAATGTGAAAGTAGAAACTAACAGTTAGATACATCCTAGTTTTTTAAGTCAGTTTGACCTTAGAAAAATTTAGCCACTTAAAGTTCTGAACTTCTTATTTCCTATCTATAGATTTATAAATAGGAAAGTTTACTGATCTCTTCCAACTTCAAATTTCAGTAAGTCAAAACTTGTCCAAAATATTGTTTCATCTTTGAGTGAGGGTGTCAGGAATCACAGAAAGCATAGATGCATCAGGGATTTTCAGATTCAGAAATAAAAGTTGACATGTCAGTCACAGGGAACAGACAAAGTCAATAACAGTGTCTGAGGACTTATGGGCCATGTGTCATTTGTGGGGTTTACATAAAGCTGTCCAAGCTAAATCTTTAATAAAAATCTGTCTCACAGCATGTAACCAAATTTCCAATTGGTGAATATTTAAACCAGTTTCCTACGATACTTTATGTGAGCAAATCTTACATTCTTATTAATGGTCTAGAAGGACTTGACATTGTATATTACCAAGTTATAATCAACAAATATTTCAATAATATTTTCAAATTTTTGTTATTTAATATAAGATAAACACAAAGCACAGCTGTGGATTTTTTTCCAAAGTAAACTCCAAAATTTCACAAACTGTGAATGGCTAATTTTAAACATTCATAATATATATCTGTTTTGAAGTATGCATAATAACATATTCCAATATACTGTATTTTTCTAACTTTAAAATAATTGCTTTGGTGAGTTTATATAGATTTCTTTATAAATGTCTCTCTACTTTAACATGAAGTAGATGTAATATGTATTTCTTTAACGTGAAGTAGACATTTATATTATATTCAAAATTCACTAAGAATTCATATTTATTTTTCAACATTTCTTTTGTTTATAACTAGAATATGTTAAAAGTATTAGTGTGAAATTTACAAAATAAAAACTGGAAACAAATTAAAAAGTTCATATACAATTAAAGGTCAAATGATTTTAAAATGATTGTTTATGCATTATTACTATTTCATTTTAAAATGTTGCTATATGAGACAAACTGAAAATATTTTACAACATATTATATTTTCCTGTGAAAATGTCTATTAGAACAGTTTTTGTTTTTTCCTTAAATAAAGAATAAAAAATATTTTATTCTGCTCTGTCAAATATTCCTTGATTTCACTTCTAGAAGGATGATTCCCTTTGGTGTAGATTTCTCAGCTCACTCACTCATACAGTGTTGGATTTCTAAACTGTAGTCAATTAAACTGGGATTTGGAGTTGACCTTTAACAGTACAATAGTATTAGTTTCAACAGTTTTTCTTTACTGACAGATTAGAGTTATCCAATGCTGTTTTCATGTAAAAATATTTCATTACAAGTTTTATTTCATTTTTTAACATTCAAAAATCAAGAAAAGTAATAAAACAGTTCATTTATTTATAAACATTAAATAAAGCAACCAAATAAGCTTAGTGATCTAGGGCTGTATACATTTGCTGCTGGAAGGCTCTCATGGCCTCTGCTGCCCATGACGGAGCACTGTTACCAACAGTCTGAGAGTACCATGGTCACTCTAGACCAGCTAGTGCTCAACCTCAAGGGACCAGAGAACAAAGATATAGGACCAGTCCCTGCCACTCAGAGCACAAAGCTCGAGTGTGGAGCTGAGCCTTGGCCCTCTAAAAGAATCTAGAGGCTGGTTCATTTAACTGTACCCAATATGTACCATAATCAAACCCTCAAGGGCAATCAAGAACATAATAAAAACACAAAAGCCCAATCCAAAGGATAGCAATTCCAAAAGATAAAGGAACATCTTCTCTCACAGATGAGAAAGAACCAGTATAAGGAACTCTGGCAACTCTAAAAGCCAGAATGTCTTCTTACCTCCAAACTATCACACTAGCCTCCAAGCAATGGGGGCTACACATTGCAGAAATTAAATAATTAAATAATTAAATAATGCATACTTATATTTAAAAATTTTAAAAGGTAGTTCACAGAAAAAAAATGTTTCATAATTCATAGAAATAAATAAGTAGTTCTCACATTTTAATGATTGTTATATAAATTACATTTAAACTATGCATTTTGATAAAATTTGATGTATAGGTACTCCTGTGATACCATTACCACCAATTAATCAAGGTAATTTAAAGGCGTATTGGCAAAGATGTAGAGCAACTGTAACTCTTATGCACTAAAGCTTGGAATTTAAAATAAACGATCACTTTCAAAAACAATTTGAAGATTTTTAAAATATTAAACATACACAAAACCATATGACTCAGTCATTCTGCACTTAGATATTTACCTAAGATAAATGAACAACAGCCAAGCCAAGAGCTAAATCATAAATGCATTCCCATTCACAATTGCCAGGAAAATAAGAAAATATCTAGGAAAACAGCTAACCGAGGAGGTGAAAGATCTCTACAATGAGAATTACAAAACAGTGGTCAAAGAAATCAGTTATGACAGACACAAATGGAAAAACATTTGAGGCTCATGGACCAGAAAAATCAGTATTATTAAAATGGCCATACTGTCCAAAGCAATTGATAGATTCAATGCTATTCCTACTAAACTACCAACAACATCCTTCACAGAACTAGAAAAAGTTTTAAAATTCATACAGAACCATAAAAGAGCCCAAATAGCCACAGCAATCCAAAGCAAAAAGAAGAAAATTGGAGGCGTCACAATACCTGACAACGCCATTCAAAAGTGGGAAAAGGAGATGAACAGACACTTTTCAAAAGAAGATATACACACAGCCAACAATCATATGAAAACAAGCTCAATATCACTGATGATTAGAGTGAATAGGCAACCTACAGAGTGGAAGAAAAATTTTGTAATCTACTCATCTGACAAAGGGCTAATATCCAGAACCTACAAAGAACTCAAACAAATTTACAAAAACAAACAGCCCCATCAAAAAGTGGGCAAAGGATATGAACAGGCACTTCTCAAAAGAAGACATTTATGCAGCCTACAGACACAGGAAGAAATGCTCATCATCACTAGCCATCAGAGAAATGCAAATCAAAACCACGATGAGATACCATCTCACACCAGTTAGAATGGCGATCATTAAAAAGTCAAGAAACAACAGGTGTTGGAGAGGATGTGGAGAAATAGGAACACTACACTGTTGGTGGGAATGTAAACTAGTTCAACCATTGTGGAAGACAGTGTGGCAATTTCTCAAGGATCTAGAACTAGAAATACCATTCGACCCAGCCATCCCATTACTGGATATATACCCAAAAGATTATAAATCATGCTGCTATAAAGACACATGCACACATATGTTTATTGCGGCACTATTCACAATAGCAAAGACTTGGGACCAACCCAAATGTCCATCAATGACAGACTGGATTAAGAAAATGTGGCACATATACACCGTGGAATACTATGCAGCCATAAAAAGGATGAGTTCATGTCCTTTGTAGGGACATGGATGCAGCTGGAAACCATTATTCTCAGCAAACTATCACAAGAAAAGAAAACCAAACACTGCATGTTCTCACTCATAGGTGGGAATTGAACAACGAGATCACTTGGACACAGGAAGGGGAACATCACACACAGGGGTCTGTTGTGGGGTGGGGGGAAGGGGTAGGGATAGCATTAGGAGATACACCTAATGTAAATGATGAGTTAATGGGTACAGCACACCAACATGGCACATGTATATATATGTAACAAACCTGCACGTTGTGCCCATGTACCCTAGAACATAAGGTATAATAAATAAATAGAGAAAATCATCAATTGAGTTCCAAATTAGTTATAATCACTCTAAAGTTTGCAGCTTCAAATATTTCAAACGTATTGCATCATTTAAAACTTTGCAAGATTAAATTTGCTTGAGAATAACATTCAGCCTTGTCTTGTCACTGATCTATTGTTTTACAAATCAATTTGACATACACATTAAAATATCTTATTATTGCTTTAGAAGACTGAATAATATACATGTATACAATTACACAAGATGGTTTTTTAAAATGTGTAAATTTACTAGACTTCAACCCACACTTATTCAAAGACTAATACTGTTATTTTTTTAGATGTGATTGGAGTCCATAGCCAATTGACATTAAGGAAAGGGAATTATCCTAGATAATATTGGATGGCCTAGCTCAATCAGCTGAAAGCCTTAGGAGCAGAGCTGGGGCTTCCTGAAAAAGCTGTTCATCTATAAGCATCAGCTTTAGCTTGTGCCCAAGAGTCCTTAATATCCTGCACTAGGGATTTAAGACTTGCCTAGCCATATCCACAGTGAAGAAAGCCAATTTACTGCAATAAACATCTTAGTGTAGTTCTTATTCATTTCTGACTCTCTGGTTGAACTTTGACAGATACAAATTTTGGTACCTGAAATAGTTCTAGAAGAACAGAAGCCTAAGGCTCAATTTCCTGAATTGGTTCTGGGATGTCTGGAATTAGTTATCCAATCTAATTAGATTTAAAGGCACTAATGACTCCATCTCCAGACTCTATCACATGTGACATAATGTGACAATAATATATGAAATATTGATATTGGATAGTCAATTACCTCTGGAAGGCAAGTTTCTGTAATACTATGTATTTACTAGCTTAGAAGATTTTGCTCAAAGGAGTATAATGAGTTTGGCTGGCTGCCCCTAACTTTGCTAGAGAAAGCAGGTAAGTAAAAATATGTTCAGGGCTTCATATTTCCAACTTAAATTCTGGATTAATGACCTGGAATATTCTCTACTTGCCCAAAAACAAAGAAAAATGCAACAAGAACCTTTATCTCATGTGCTTGTACTGTAGACATTTCTGAAAACAAAATTATTAGTTTCATTTGGTGAATAGCTGAATTACAATGGAAATTGAATTCCTATCCTAACCCCACAGGGTAGAGTCTGTTAAAGTGAAGGCATTGATTGAGAAGAAATGGGATTATGAAAATTGAAATAGGAGATGTGGGAAGATCCTGATGAAGGACCCATGAACTCTGTTAAGTGTTTTTGCCAGTAAAAGCAGCCATTCTTTCCTTGCTTGAGTGGGTTAGCCCATCCCACGAGTTAGTTGCCTCATCAGCCACCGCTGATCCTTCTCAGTATCTGTTTCTACCACCTCTCTGTGATTTTAGATGTAAAACTAATTCAAGTCTCGGCAGGCCCCAAAGAGTAAGATGCAAAGTGAATCCATGAGGAAATACACTACCCACCCAAATAACTAAATATTTTTTAAAATATATACAGAATAAGATCTGAGAAATATGCTTGGGAATGAATCTTAAGAATGTCAATTCAAGGAGGAAAGAGTGTAAAGTTAAGTCAGGCTGAATTTATTGACGTGAGACCCTAAGTAGAGATTCTAGATTTGATGTTTTACCTTGAGGGGTTGAAAGAGCAAACATGTTCTACACTAAAGGAAATTAAAATGCTAAAAGTACTTTGGTATAATGTACAAGAAGGGAGAGAATAGAGATACTGCAATTTTATAATGGATTTATCATACTGATTTGCTCAATTACCCTGGAACACCCCTATGGAACACACCTTTCACCTTGACTGTCGGAGATAAATTTGTAAGGGAAGCTTTGAATTTTCTTATTTGTAGGTCAGAAATTAGAGTAGATACTTCTGTTGTCAAACCGTGACCTCAAGACGCAATGGAAATAATGACAGTCCAGAGCAACAGTGGCCTCATGACTGCAGTTAATTGCCAAAGACAAGGTGGGCATGGTTAATGGACAGTGGAAACTGAGGAGTAATCAAAAAACTTTGACTTGCAGTGACTTATGATATGGGCTAGTTAATCACAGTGTACTTAGAAAATTAATAGATGGACAGTCTATTAAAGTCTTATTTGATCTGTGTAAAAGGGAAAGTTACAGGTTTAGTGAATAGAGGTCTAATTTGAATCACCAAAAAAGATATTCATGACCTATCAATCAATTCTAAAATATGAACCAATTTTCAGGACACTCCTACACCACGAAAAATGTGTACTGCTTGTATTTATTTATTTATTTATTTTTACCATTCTTTTCCAAATGGACCTATGAATGTTTGCAGGTAATGATGCACTGGAAAAGGGGAAATAATCCAACATTTTGGAGGTTACTGGAGACTGGATCTGAAATGACACACTCTTTCCTGAATACCCAGAATGTTACTGTAGTCTACCAGAGTTGAGAAATTATGGTGATTATGGAATTTTTGCTCAGCTCTATCTCACAGTGGATCAATGTATCCATGAACCCATTCTACGTTATTTTTCCAGTTCTAGAATGTAAAATTGGATTTTACATTCCACACATTGGTTCTCTGACCTACATATTGAGAGTTATTATGGTAGAAAACTTTAAGTGTAAGCCAATATAATTGCCTCTACCCCAACATATAATAAACTGAAAGCAATAATGCGTTTCTAGAGGTATTGCAAAGATTAGTGCCACCATCACAGACTTGAAAGATGCAGGCGTGGTGATTTCCATAGAGCCTTATTCGAGTCATGTATTTGGCATACACAGAAAACAAATGGATCTTGGAGAAGGGGACAGTGGATTATTGTAAATGTTCAAATTGCAGTTGCTGTTGCAGATGTGTTTTCATTACTTGAGCAAATTAACACATCTCCTGTAACCTTGTATGCTGCTATTGATCTGGCAAATACTGTGTGGAAATCAGTAATTCAAAATTTAAGCTGTTGAAACTTTAAAATATTTTCAGCCTTGGGGAAATGTGATTAGGGGAGACTCATATCAGGCAGTTGTAACCTAGACAGCTATCTATAACCTATGTTTCTCTTTATAGATTAGATTCTTCCTTACCTACATTGTTTTATAAAATGTTATGAATGACTAAAGATCACAAAGGAAGACTATGTCTCTCTTCACTGTCGATCTTCATTATAGATTAATTTCCCTCTTACCTTTCACACAAAAAACAATTCATGACTATTGCAATATATTAAGATGGAATGTTAAATATACTCTTTTAAATTGAAATGGAAATAAAAACAAGCCGTATGAAAAAGAAAGCAAACTATAACTAATTAAATCATTGTAACTCATAAACCAGCCTTGAATTAAATGTTATAATCCTACTAAACTTGATTTCCTGCCGATATAAGCAAGACTATAACTTTAAATGTCTGAGAATTGATTCATTTCTTTGGAGTCTGTTCTCTGGATGGCTATTCCTAGATTTTCATTTGAATAAACTATTCAAAACTGGATTCTGACCCTTTGGATTCTTTCAGGTTGACAGCTGTTTGTTCTGTACCTGTTAATGAAGACCACCAGAGCTGTTTACTTTCAGTTGGCAAGGAGAGCAAAATATCTTCACTGTCACGTCAGAAGTATCTTAGCTTCCTAGATAAGCTATGTTATAATTTAGTCAGCAGGGACCTTGATCCCCTTTCCCTTCCATGAGACATCACACTGGTTCATTAAATCGATGATATTATGCTGATTGTTAGTGATCAAGAAGTAGAAAACTACACATTTGAACAGACATTTGTGTGTCAAAAGGTGGGAAATAAATCCCACAAAGATTCAGTGGCCTCTCATCCCAGAGAAATTTCAAAGGTTACAGTGGCATGAGCATGTGAAGTTATCCTGTTCAAGGCGAAGAACGAGTTTGTTGTATCTGGTCCCTGCTGCCACACACAAAATGAAGCTTAATTCTTACTGAGCCTCTTAAAAATGTGAAGGCAATGTTAGCAGTGATAAATTCATACAGGTCTGGCCCAAGTTGATTTTTGCCTCATTGAAAGAAAGACTTCAGCCAAGGAGCATAAGGCAGAGTAAGACACTAAGGCCAGTTGTAGAGCAGGAGTGAAATTTATGACAACTTTTAGAGCAAGATGTAACTAAAGGACACTTGGAAGAGGGCCAGGAGGGTAACTTGAGCCTCCTTTCGGGTTTCCACAGGTTGTTTGCCTCACTGTAATTGTCTGTCCCAGATGGTAGAGGGACTGTCCATTTACCTTTCATTGTTTTGAAGGCCTGGTCTCTGCATAACTCCTTTTCTTCCTGAGAGAGTTTCAGTTTAGTTGAAACAAAGCAAACACCTTGTCTCCATTCCTCAGGATGTCTTCAGACAGGTTAAAAGAGACAAACAATTCTTGACATAGAAGGTCTGCTTTGTTCCCTGTGGAGTCAGGGACCAGGGTCTCACTGAGAACATGAACTGCCACCTTCAAGACTGCTGGTAGGAAGGGAAGTGAGGTGGCACAAGAACAAGTAACAATATTACCAAGTTCTCCACATTTTTAAGGTGGTTTTTCTGTGGTTAACATTTAGCTGGTTCCTGTCAACCTCTGACTGTTTTCCATTTCTGCTTGTATTTTCTTTTATTAGTTGTGTTTTGTAGAGAGATGGGCCCTAGGAGCTACTTACTCTGAGTTTTCTGCTAATACTATTCCTTTATATACTAACTGTTGAAATCAGGTAATGTAAGTTCTCTAACTTTTTGAAAAAGACTTTGTACTTTTCTGTGTCTTGTTTTTTCATATATATTTTAGAATTGGTTTGTCATTTTGTGAAAAAATTCTATTCAGACTTCAATAGAGAATGCATTAAATCAACAGATCAGGAATTGCCATCTTAAAAATAATGCTCTTTCAAATGCATGAACATAATGTTCTCCATTAATTAAATCTGTTCAAATTTCCCCCAGGAAAGTTGTGTAGTTTTCTGTATATACTTTTGCATTTTTTTAAATTAAATGTATTTCTAAGTAGGTTTTTTTTTTTAGTGCCATATGTATATGCTTGCTTTGTTAATTTCATGTTTTGATTATTTCTAGTATGTAGAAATACATTTGATTTTTATATATTGATCTTTATTCAGAGTCATTGACGAGCTTATTAGTTTTCATAAATTGTTTCATGAAATCCTTAAGATATTCTAGATACAGGTTCATGTTACCTGTGAATAAAACATTTTTAAACTAGATGTCCTTTACCTCTTTATCTTGCTGGTTTGCTCAATTGCACTAGCTAGAATTTCATGTACTACGTTGAGTAACAGAGAGATTCTTGCCATATTCCTGATTGTAAGGAAAAATCATGTAGATTTTCACCATTGAATATGATACTGGTTGTAGCTCTTTTAGATGTTTTTCAGTTGAAGGAGTTCCCTTCTGTTCTTCGTTGAGAGTTTGTTGAGCTATTTTCCCTGCAAAAAGGCATGTCTTTCTTGAGCCATTTTCTTATTCATACACTGCAGATGACATATTTTCATGCATCTGATCACTTGAAAAACAAACAACAAATATGTTTTTACTATAACACCAGACAAAAATAATTAATATAGTTGCATTTAGGGAGCATCAATATTAAAAACCTACTTTTAAATCAACAAAATGTACAATATAAGTGCTATTTAATACCATGAAATATCACTGATTATTCATTAATTCTAAACCTGGTAATTAATCACCTGAATTACTGGATTTTATTCGATAAGTATGAATACTAATAAAACATCCATTGTGAGCAAACATGTTTCATCTTCCCTTTTAAATTCTCTTGCATTTAGATCAAATAAATACTATTAATCAATACTTTCTACATTAATATATAAACCTTGCCCTCAACAGTGTCAAATCTGCACATGCAAATCACTACACAGAAACATGGCGTAATGTCTGATGAGATTACTTCTGGATGTGTAGTCATACATTAAATATCAAATGATTAAGAGGAAATACGCTAAAAACAGTTGTTAAATATCAGTTGTTGGATCATGGTAAATTTTTAGCATCTTTTTACATATATGTTCTCAATTCAATTATATTAGACATCTTAACATGTTAGAAAGGTAAAAGCAATTAATCTTTATTTCAACAAAGAATGCCACCACAACCCTTTCCCCAGGGATGCCATCCCCCTGCAAGTAAGGGAGTTCTCAGGCTTTTACCTATTTCTTAGGCTATCTCTCTCCATTTAATCTATCTAAATTGTTTAGAAATATCCTGTGTTTGGAGAAGATATAAAAGGGATAGATATGAAGCATATCACAATTGGTATAAAACATTATAGTGGAATATAGTAGAATTATTCAAGTTATCTAAACAAAGGAAACTAAAAAGTCAAACATTTAGCTTTACCTTATCTGTCATTTGTATTGCAATGTTAGCAGTGTTCTCCATAAATCTTGAGCATCTTCTGCTATCTAAATACAACCATATTGTTTAATTGGTTTATAAGGTACACCAAAGGAACTTTCTTGTGTTCCATGCTTGAGTTAATGTTGGGAAGGGAAACATGACATGGCAGCAGCAGGTAAAAGAGAACATTTAGCAGCAATAGGATTTGCAACCAGAAAGAAACATGAAGTCATAAGCTATGGGTATTTATTATCATATTGGGAAATATACTGACCTTCCATTATTATGGCTAATACATTTATGTATTATGACCTTCCATAAGACTAAGGAGTTATGTAAATCACTCCATAATTTTAATGATTTAGTCAGCTATCTGGGTTAAATATGCTTTGTTAACTATAAAACTCTTTGAACTTTGGTGCACAAGTTCACGCCAGCCCTGCTTCCCACCATCAATCCACAATGTGTTGTGACTTATTCCTACTGTTCTGGAATAGTAGGTTTGGAATATTTTAAGTCTCTCCTTAAATTATTCACAATCTATTCATCTTCTTTGAGTGCAAAAGTCGCCATTTGCCTTTTAGTTGCTCAGAAGCCTATTTTCTGGTATGATATTCCAAGATTTACTATTAGGCTGCAGTACTGCACATTAGAGTTCAGAAAAATATGTCTCTAAAGCTCAATTTATCTATTCAGTCTGATGTAGTTACTTGGAAAGTACAGAATAATTACTTTTCTAAAGTGTATCTGGCCTGATCTAAAGAGATTTCACTTATTCAGGGATCAACTCCACGCAAAGACTGTAAATTTCGCACAATAAGAATAACACTAACAGATTTCAGGAATTCTAATGAGTGAGTTTGCATGTCTACTAGGACCCATACAGATATGCAGCCATGGTAAAGGAGAAGAACTGAAAAGCATGCAAACTATTTACAAGATAATTACCCAAGTGGAAATTACATTAAAATACATATTTTGCAAAATTTCTAAAATTCACATATTTTTAGCTTAAAAATAGTAATATATATGGAATATTGCCTACATATAAAATTATTATACAGGTATTTTCACCATAGAGAGGAGATGCTGAAGAGAGTATTTGACTCAATAATTCAGCAAGTTTCAAAAGATGTTACGATAGACTGAAGTTGGCAGTTATCATGCATAATTTTCATATGTGGTTGCATTTAATTTCTAATTCTGGGCATCAACTCAAATTCTGAGAACATGTAATATGCTTTCTATTGAAACCAGCATTTGAGTAATAATACATAATATGACAATATTATGTGAGTAACATTTGTATGTGAGATATTATTATGGCTAAAATTGTATTAGCCATAACAATACCTTAGGAAAACTTGAACTTCTTTCTTTTAAGAGGCATAGAAAAGAAATAAAAGCTCTTTTAACAGTTTGTTTACTCTTTTTCAAAGCTTTCACAAAATAATGCAAATATAACTTTTTAAAGAGCAACAAAATAGTATTTAATATCAGTAAGAAAGAGTAAGTGAATATTAAATTTTACTGCTAGATTTTTTTTCTAAATTGAACAGTTTACCAATTTATAACAATCTTAGTTATCATTTGTAATTAATTATGATTATATATTGCTCCATTTATACAACATTAAAAATTTAGTAATATGGGCATGTGTTTCTCAACAATGGCGATATTGTCTGAGAAATGTGTCATTAGGTGATTTCATCGTTGTACAAATATCAGAGTGTATTTACACACTCTACATCAAAGTGTACTTTCAAGCCTAGATGGAATAGCCTACCACACACTTAAGCTGTATAGTATGGCCTGTTGCTCTTAGGCTACAAGCCTGTACGTCATGTTATTGTACTGAATACGGCAAACAGTTGTAATACAATGTAATACAAGTATTTGTATCTCTAAACTTACTTAAACATAGAAAATAAAAAGATACTATAGTATAACCTTATGGTTCCACCATTGTATATGTGGTCCTTCATTGACTGAAACATTGTTAGGCAGCACATGACCATATATTGGACATATTCAATGTCAAATGTGTATGATTGTCAAGGTGAGGGATCAGGGTCTTAGGCTGCACATAGAAAGATGTGGATTATTCTGAGACTCTACATACTCCAAATGCCAGCTCTGCAATTTTTGTATTACTAGTAATAGTGAGTGATCTGGCTCCTTTTCCAGAGATTGAGTTTCATCTCTTCAAGGCAATCTTATTCTGTCATTTCATCCAGTCCATGCTCCCCTCCTAAATCAGAGATAAAATATATTACAAATTCTGTTACAAACTCCAGTGTTGTCACAATCAAAAAATGTCAATTTGGTGTTCCAACTAGATTAATGAAAGTGATTTCCTGAAAGTGATAAACTTTGCAAACTGACAAACAACATTCTAGTTTATACAGCATCTTGCTTCGTCTCTAGTAGCCATTTCATTTTTGGGGTGGCAGGGGATGGGTAAACCTGCATGCTTTCTTCCTTAAAATGGAAAGAAAAATAAGAAAACATTTACAAGCCTGGTTTTCAACAACTTTAGTTTAAACGATAAAAGAATACACACACACACACACACACACACACACACACACACACGTTAGATAGTTTCCAAAGACAGTGTGAAACCTATCTACTACTCTCTATGTGGCATGCTCTACCTACAATCAAGAGTGGAGATGCTCTTTGAATCTCAGCTGAGCCTGTGACTGCTTTGATCAGTGGAATGTGGACAGAGTGCAGTCTTCGGCTACTGCGCACTGTCGTTAAGATTTGGAAGTCTACTCTCCCTATCATGGAAAACTATGATTCCAAATAAGAGTACGAGTTATTCTGCTAGACAGAGAAACCACTTGTTAAGGTCTTGAAAGCTGAGACACAACATAGAGAGAGGCCACATGGAGAAGTACACAGGTACCAGATATCCAGAAGCAGCTGGTAGGTCCAACAGTCATATGACTTGACTCACTTAAAAGACTTCAAGCTAAATCTATCAAGCCACCTAATGACTCTACTTCTGCCAGCTTACAGAATAAAATGCCTATTGTGTAAATCACCAGATGTGGAAGTTATCTGTTACTCAAAAATATTGAAGTGAAATAGATTTTTTAATGTTAAGTGGAATGTTGCTTTTGAAAAAATCTTCACATACATATTATACACTTTGGGACATTATGGGAGATGGAAGCTGGATATGCCTTGAGAAGATTGTTAGGCATGAAGGGAACTTTGGAAATTATTATTTGAGCTGGAAAGAAAGAGACACAAGTTCTATAAAAGCAATATAATTAATAAAATAATCAATAAAAGGATTATGAAAAATTGAAAAGGTTACCCCAACTTGTTGATCTGTCTAAAGATAGTACCAGAAAAAGTTTTGAGAGTGTGAACTTTTTAAAATATAAATATCATATTTGTATATCAGTTGATGATAAAGTACAAGAGTAGCCAGAAGGGCTAAAAAGTGCTCAATTTTTCAAGATAAATTAGAGAAAATACAAAAATGCAATACTTTTCTGTCTTCAAAAATAAAATTTTGTCTTATTCTCAGTCTCTGTGGAACACATAAAGAGCTTTCAAAGTAGGAAACAGCCTCAGAGCAAAGGTCAAATCTTGTCCATTGCCAGTATAAACTGATCTCTGTGTAAATTTCAGATCAGGGATCAGCTGTACATGCCTTTGTTAAGGCTCAAAAATCTTCAATTTGTCACCTTTAGAAATTTTCAGCTAGACAAAAAGACCTCTAGGTCAAACAATAGAATTTCTGAAAATTTTAAGAAGACTTTTACCTCAGTAGCCTTGGATGGGAGGTCTAAGGTACAGAAGTTCTTACTTCTGAAGGGAATGTGAGTGCTATTTTTTGTTTTTATGTGTTTTCTTGTCTAATGAGTTTTATTATAATGTGATCAATTTAAACAACCTACAAAGCTTATTGAAGAAATTATAACATATTGAACTGAAACAAAAGGAGACAGTTTATTATGAAAAGAGATCACACGGGACCTCAAAATTTTAAAAGCATGAGCCTTTTCTTATAGAAAACTGAGGTTAAGTCAGAGGGCATATGAAAATTCCTGAGGATGGAGCCAAGATCTATGGGGAGCCACTTCATTGAAACTAGAAGGTCTAATCAAGGAACCACATGTAGGTACCCAGTTGGATATTTTAAAAACTGTTGTTTTATTGGGTCCTTTATGTTATTCTCTAAACTGGAACATATCTCAAAATAATAAGAGCTATTTATGACAAACCCACAGCCAATATCATACTGAATGGACAAAAACTGGAGGCATTTCCTTTGAAAACCGGCACAAGACAAGGATGCCCTCTCTCACCACTCCTACTCAACATAGTATTGGAATTTCTGGCCAGGGCAATCAGGCAAGAGAAAGAAATAAAGGGTATTCAAATAGGAAGAGAAGAAGTCAAATTGTTTCTGTTTGCAGATAAAATGATTGTTTCAGCCCCAAATCTCCTTAAGCTGATAAGCAAATTCAGCAGTCTCAGGATACAAAATCAATGGGCAAAACATCACAAGCATTCTTATACACCAATAACAGACAGTCAGAGAGCCAAATCACGGGTAAACTCCTATTCACAATTGCTACAAAGAGAATAAAATACCTAGGAATACAACTTACAAGGCATGTGAAGGACCTCTTCAAGGAGAACTCCAAACCTCTATTCAAGGAGATAGGAGAGGACACAAACAAATGGAAAAATATTTCATGCTCATTAATAGGAAGAATCATTATCATGCAAATGGCCATACTGCCCAAAGTAATTTATAGATTAAATGCTATTCCCATCAAGCCACCATTGACTTTCTTCACAGAATTAGAAAAAACTATGTTAAAATTAAATTTCATATGAAATCAAAAAAGAGCCCATGTAGCCAAGACAATTCTAAGCCAAAAGAACAAAGCTGGAGGCGTAACACTACCAGACGTCAAACTATTACAAGTCTACAGTAACCAAAACAGCATGGTACTGGCACCAAAACAGATATATAGACCAACGGAACAGAACAGAGGCCTCAGAAATAATGGCACACATCTACAACCATTTAATCTTTGACAAACCTGACAAAAAAAAAAAAGCATTTAATAAATGGTGTTGGGAAAACTGGCTAGCCATATGTAGAAAACCGAAACCGGACCCCTTCCTTACATCTTACACAAAAATTAACTTAAGATGGGCTAAAGACCTAAATGTAAAATCTAAAACCATAAAAATACTAGAAGAAAACCTAGGCAATACCATTCAGGACATAGGCATGGGCAGACTTCATGACTAAAACACCAAAAGCAACGGTAACAAAAGCCAAAATTGACAGATGGGATTTGTTAAACTAAAGAGCTTCTGCACAGCAAAATAAACTATCATCAGAGTGAACAGGCAACCTACAAAATGGGAGAAAATTTTGGAATCTATCCATCTGACAAAGGGCTAATATCCACAATCTACAAGGAACTTAAACACATTTAAAAGAAAAAAACAAACCACACCATCAAAAAGTGTGTGAAGGATAGGAACAGACACTTCTCAAAAGAGGACAGTTACGCAGTCAACAAACATATGAGAAAAAGCTTATCATCACTTGTCATTAGAGAAATGCAAATCAAAACTATAATGAGATACCATTTCACACCAGTTAGAATGGCAGTCATTAAAAAGTCAGGAAACAACAGGTGCCGGAGAGGATGTGGAGAAATAGGAACACTTTTACACCATTGATGGGAGTGTAAATTAGTTCAACCATTGTAGAAGACAGTGTGGCAATTCCTCAATGATCTAGAAACAGAAATATGATTTGACCCAGCAATCCCATTACTGGGTATATACTCGAAGGATTATAAATTATTCCACTATAAAGACACATGCACACATATGTTTATTGCAGCACAATTCACAATAGAAAAACTTGGAACCAACCCAAATGCCCATCAGTGATAGACTCGATAAAGAAAATGTAGCACATATATAACATGGAATACTATGCAGCCCCAAAAATGATGAGTTCATGTCCTTTGCAGGAACATAGATGAAGCTGGAAACCATCATTCTCAGCAAACTAACACAGGAGCAGAAAACCAAACACCGCATGTTCTCACTCATAAGTGGGAGTCAAACAATGAGAACACATGGACAAAGAAAGGGGAATATCACATACAACTGGGGGCCTGTTGAGGGATGGGGGACTAGGGGAGGGATAGCATTAGGAGAAATATCTAATGTAGATGATGGGTTGATGGGTGCAGCAAAACCACCATGGCACGTGTGTACCTATGTAACAAACCTGCACATTCTGCACATGTATCCTAGAACTTAAAGTATAATTTAAAAATGTTAAAAAATGTTATGAGCTGCTTATTACTCTCTTCCTACCACTTTAACTGTATTTGAATGTGAGCCAACTACACATTCTTTGTCCTTGTTCACTATTGTATATTTAGTGAATGAGGTACTGAGAATTTGTCTCTTTTTAAAGGTTCTCAGCTCAAAAGAGACAATATCTAAGTAGATGAACTAGAGATTCCACACCAAAGAAACTTTATTCACAAAAAACAAGGCAATTCTAGAATTCAAACTGATAATGTAAAAGAATGATACTTTGGCAAGACGGTGTCTAAAAATGGAATGGCTGTATTTGACACAAGGAAAGAAATAAATTCTTGTGGCCAGAGAGTTGCATGGCACCCAAACTTCTGCCCTTCCTAGGTTGTAAATAATTACTTTTCTCCATCAAAACAAGGAACTTAAATCCCTCCAGTAGAGTTGTGATCCATTTGACAAATGGACTGCAGAGGTAGTACCATTCTAAATTTCTAGTCCACGTATAAATAAAGCATTAAGGCAACTCCCTCTTTTTTACTCTTGGAGTCCTTCATGAAACTACCAAACACAGAAAAAAGCCACATGAAAAGTATAAGGTTACAAACAATCACCTCTAGCCCATAGGCCCAACTACCATCTGAGTCCAACCACATAAGAGATCAGAAAAAAGATCGGAAAACAACCAGGTAAACCTAGGAACTGGTGGTTTGTTTAAGCCAGATGTTAGCAAACATTTTTAAGAAAAAGTTACAAACTAAATACTTTAGAATTTGTGATTCCTATATGGCATTTGTTTTTATAACCTTTAAAAAATGTGGAAAACATCAATAGTTAGCAGGTAATACAAAACAGGTCACAGGCAGTGGGAAATTCTTTATTGATGCTTGTTTTCAGCCACTAACTTTTATGCTGATTAAGTAGGAACACATGACCAAAACAATTTCCAAACATATTTTAATCATAAAACTGAAATTTAACAGCATATTGAAAACTTTATAGACTATTCGATAATATGGTATAATTTTATTACAGTTTCAAAACAAAATCTAGGAGGTTAAATTTTCTGACCTGATTTCTCAAACAATAAAACAAAATATGAAAGTATGTTAAAAACTAAATAACCACTAATTCACTCATTATAGAAATAAATAACAGCATTGCAAGTTTTATTATATTTTAGGTGTCTTCTAGTTGATCAATTAGATTGCTAGCCTATAAATTCCAAATTGCAATAAAATGGCCACCAGTAAATTATAGAGTAATGAAGAGTTTAAAAAAATGCATCTGTTCCATTTTGCCTTGCTGAAATCCTTCCTGCTACCTCACAAGAAGATGCTTCAATCTCATACACACCAATGTTTCTATATCAAACTCTGCAATTTCTTTGTCTATAATGATACAATTACTTAATACTAATAAACACTGATAATAGTAATTAATTAAACTAAATATTAAGTACATATTGTGATTATAGTAGTAGCTCATATTGTGATTATAGTAGTAGCTTTTGGCTTTATGGGGAAAATGAAAACACAGCACATATGTTGATGGGGAAAGTAATCTTTAAGAGATAAGATGCACAGAGAGAAGAGGTAAAATAGGAAATAACTTTTATTTATATTCACATGGTAATTTTCATAGAGTATCTACTCAGAATATTTTCCAATTGACAAAAAATAAGGTAAAATATGATTAGATGTCAAGTGAATGCTATGACTAATAATTTAGAAGAGGTATATTTATTGTTAAACTTTAAAAAAGTGTATTTATTGGCCGGCCGTGGTGGCTCACACCTATAATCCCAGCACTTTGGGAGGCTGAGGTGGGCGGATCAGGTGGTCAGGAGTTCAAGACCAACCTGGCCAACATGGTAAAACTCCATCTAAAAAATCAGCCAGGTGTGGCCTGTAATACCAGCTACTCGGGAGGCTGAGTCAGGAGAATCTCTTGAACCTGGGAAGTGAAGGTTGCAGTGAGCCGAGATTGTGCCATTGCACTCCAGTCTGGATGACAGGGTCAGACTCTGTCTCAAAAAAAAAAAAAAAAAAAAAAAAGGTTTGTTGATCTTTGATATATATCTTTGGTGTAGAAATAAAAATTCAGAAGAAGTGAAATCAGTAATCTGTTATATCATTAGGTTTTCAATTTTTTGGTTTCACAGAAAAACTAAATATATGAAGATATAGATAAATACAGATATATATTATATAAATATTTTTCAATTAAAATATACTTTTGGATGTTTGGTTCTAAGAGGGAATATATAAGACATTTTAAAATCTCCATTGTGAGTGACTTTCAAAATTACAATTATTAGCTCTATTTTATCTCTATACAGAGCATGTTATCTCAGCAGACAAGTAAATAAGACTCAATTCACAAGTCTTTACATGGAATCTGGCCCGGTGCAGTGACTCACGCCTGTAATCTCAGCACTTTGGAAGACCGAGGCAGGCAGATCACAAAGTCAGGAGATTGAGACCATCCTGGCTAACACAGTGAAACCCCATCTCTACTAAAAATACAAAAAACTAGCCGGGCGAGGTGGCGGGCGCCTGTAGTCCCAGCTACTCGGGAGGCTGAGGCAGGAGAATGGCGTAAGCCCGGGAGGGGGAGCTTGCAATGAGCCGAGATGGCGCCACTGCACTCCAGCCTGGGCGACAGAGTGAGACTCCATCTCAAAAAAATGAGTAAATAAATAAATAAAGTATATGGAATCTTTGCTTGAATATCTGTTCTTTTAGATACTTAGCGACAAGGCCATTTCATCCACTTCTTATAAATAAACAATCATATAATATCCCATGTTTAGTCAATATTGCTGCTTATTTGTTTACATCATTTTGTCCCTATACTATCAGTTTCACATTGGCTCTTTCCTGATTATCATGCAAAATTTAGATGATCCTTTCCCTGTATTCCCTACATTCTCTCGTGCATAGAAGAGATTGTATTCATACATCGACTTTAAGTGTTCTAAGCAGAACCACCATACAAACCTGGAGGTTTTCTTGAAAATATGCAAAATGCTTTCAATCATTTACTCTCCAGACATGTAACATTTATGCTCAGTAATGTCTTTACATGAGCAGACTGAGAAAATGCGCTTTCCTATTTGTCACAGGAAAAAAGAAGGGCAAAGAATTGGGCATTTATAACTGACAAACAGAAAATGTACACTGACATACTATTCTTTGGCCCATATTTAAAAGGCTTACAAACCATAAAGTTCTGCTACACTCCACTTTTCTGGCAAATTTGTGTCTTGTTGGAAGTAGCAATCTTGGCGAGTTTTTGTTTAAGCATTCTAACTGGTGAAATTTGAAGGTTAAAACCAAGATATCTAATAAGTCGCCTTGGTTTTTAAAACAAAAATAAGGTTCACTGATTCTACTAACTTTTATAAGGAACTCTTACAACTCAACAGCAAAAAATCAAATACTCTAATTTAAAAATTGGCTAAGAACTTGCTTGAGTAGACATTTCTCTAAAGAAACGTACAAATGGACAATAGATACATGAAAAAATGTTCAATGTCATTATATCATGGAATGCAAATCAAAATCACAATGAAATCTTTACGCCTGTCAGGATGGCTATTATCGATAAAATAAAAGATAGGAAGTATTGGCGGCCAGGTGCGGTGGCTCACGCCTGTAATCCCAGAACTTTGGGAGGCCTAGGGGGACGGATCACGAGGTCAGGAAATCGAGATTATCCTGGCTAACACGGTGAAACCCTGTGTCTACTAAAAATACAAAAAAAAAAAAAAAAAAAATTAGCCGGGCATGGTTGCTGGCGCCTGTAGTTCCAGCTGCTTGGGAGGCTGAGGCAGGAGAATCGCGTGAACCTAGGAGGGGGAGCTTGCAGTGAACTGAGATTGGGCCACTGCACTCCAGCCTGGGCGATAGAGCGAGACTTGTCTCAAAAAAAAAAAAAAGAAAAAATGAAGTATTGACAAGGATGTGGAGAAAAGATAACCCTTGTACACTATTGGCAAGAATGTAAGTTGTTACAGCTACTATGGAAAACATGATGAAGGTTCTGCAAAAAAATTAAAATATATATAATTATCATATGATCCAGCAATCTCACTTCTGGGCATCTTTCTGAAGGAAATAACATCAGTATCTTGAAGATATATCTGTACCCCTATATTTATTGTAGCACTATGCACAACAGCCAAGATGTAGAAACAACCTAAATGTCTATTCACAGATAAACAGGTAAAGAAAATATGGTACATTCATCCACAGGTAAATGAATGAAGAAAATATACATGCAATGGAATACAATTGGAATATACATAGAATGGAATCCTATTTGGCCTTAAAAAAGAAGAAAATTCTGTAGCATGCAACAATTTGGATAAATCTTAAGAACATTATGCTAAGAGAAATAAGCCAGTTACCGAAAGATAAATGCTGTATGATTTCACTTATATAAATTACTTAATTCTTTTAAACTAATAAAAACCATGGAATCAAAGAGTGGAATGGTGGATGCCCGGGGCTAGGAAAAGAGGAAAATGGAGATACTAATCAACAGGTATGAAGTTTCACTTATGAATAGGTTCTAGATGTCTGTTCTAGAGTCAATAGTAATTTATTGTACACTTACACATTTTTAAAATACAGTAAATATATATATTTAGCATAATATATTTATAACTTACAACTCTAAAAGACCAAAAAGACCATCATTAACAAACTACTTAAAGAACATCATCAGAAAACATAAAAGACACATGGATTATAAATTATGAACATATAGTCAATGGAAGACAAATGAAGAAATAAAGAACATTTAATATAGCAACATTTTCACCCATCAAATTCACATTTTAAAATATAATATTAAGTGCCTTTGAAGGTTAGTTAATGTTCAAGATAGATTCAGAGCTGGTTAGAGTTGCATCAGTTAATAAGATATTTATGAAATATTTAAAGAGCCAATATCCATAGTTATTAATCACTGAGAATCTATCTTACAAAAGATTTAAAATTATTAACCAAATTATATGTCAAAACATTTATATATACATATGTCAAACTTTGGGGAACAACCTACATTTCAAACTGTAGTGAAATGATTAATATGTTATACCAAAAAAGATAGCAAACGCTTGCTAGAACATGCAACTACATCCTCATGTTGCCCACTTGTGAATTAAAGCCTCATGCTTTAATTCAACCGCTAATGGCTTTGTTTCAAACTGGAAGCACTTAAGTAACATATATGCATATTGGCAGCAAAAGGATCTGAAAATGTTAATTCTTAAATTTTCACCTTAGAAAAGCCTGTCTCATAATGTGGAAAAATTCTAAATCATAGACAGGATGCCTACCATGTGGACACAAATAATGGGTGCTTGCTGTAAAATGCCCGTTTTCTGTCTTATTTAAATAAGTTTGCATATTTTCCAACAGACATGAGAAATATAATTCTTCCTTTCCCTGATGCTCAGGATTCTTCTCTCCCTTTAACATTAAACTCAAGCAAATAGGTTTTTATTAGCTTGCTATGCAAGTTAATCTAAGAGTCTTGAACATTCCCTTTTCTATTCAACTGGATTTACTACTTTCATTGCAAAAAGTTTGCAATTAAATGTGTATTTAGAAAAAACTAAGTAATTACAAATGTATACAAGGAATATATACATATGTGTGTATATGATATGTGTCATACTATTATTTATCATATATTCGTTGAGTTTTCCATCTGTAAAGTGGTAGTAATAATTGTTGAATAATAATGTTGTAAAGATTCAGGCACTTAAATATTTAATAACTAGCAGAGAGTAGGTACTATATAAATGTCAGTTAAATGACTTTCACGAAAATACATGATTGTGATGTTTTCTCTCAGGTGCAGGATTTTCAGTCAAATAGTTATACAGATAACTAAACAATATTTTAATAGCTTTTTTGTCCACTATGTGTTTGGTCCAATTACCTATCCATGTGCACATATTTTTCAGCAATGTTATTTTATTTTGCAGATGGAAATTGTTTTTTCTCTCTTTTACCAGCTATTCCTAACTACCCACCTCCCTTGCTCTTCAGAAATTTAATATCATTCTTATTGTAGAAAAATTTGTGTTTGTGGTTTTAGGTTGTTGCAAAGAAAATAGGCATAGAAACTTATTTCAAGCAATATAACATATTTGAACAAGAGTATAAATTAGATCCTAATATATACAGGTTAAGATCATAGCAAGAGGAAGCATTTTAATTATTTTGCCAGGGGATATTAGGGAAATTTCACTAAAAGGAAAAGAAAAAAAAAAAGGTTATACTCTTGTTCTTACAAGGGGTTAGTACAACTCTTCCCCGACCCCCAGATTGAGGACTGATTATTAAAGACTTACAAGGATAAAGTTCAGGGAGTCATCTTTTCTCCATTTTTGCATGTTCAAATACTCATTATTTCAGATGTGATAGTCTGCTATCCAGTTTGATATACTAAAATTCTGCCTTTAGAGGATGTCCTGATATTATATGAATTATATGGTTTGGGGGAACATCTTTTCTCTGTCTTCATGGTCTTAGGATTATCTGATCCCAAAGATTATATTAAAACCTGCTTAGGTCTGTCTGTGGAAGAAAGTCTTTTTCATTTTATACATATATATTAGAGAAAGGGTCTTGTTGTGTTGCCCATGTTTGAGTGCAGGGCCTATTTACAGCACACTGAAGCCTTGAACTCTGACCTCAAGCAGTCTTCCCACCTCAGGCTCCTGTACCTGGCTGTGAAAATCTCCTTTAAAGTCATATGCTGTCCTGTTGAAATGCTTTGGCTGGAGAAGTCTTATGACCTTATTCAATTACAGAGTCTCTAATATTATTTCTCATTGATCTAATGACATAAATGAAATTTCAAACCTAATATTTAAAACTCATTATAGTTATAATTTACCCAATAACTCATAACTACCAATAACTTATAACTCTTTTATTCAGTCATAATTATCATCTGCTTATGACACCTCAAGTTAACATAATTGATATTTGATCTTATAATCACAAATGCCATTAGTCACCTATAATAGTTACATTCATCACTAACATAATATTAACTTCCTGCGATGACAATATATAAAACGACCTGAATCAGATTCTATTTGATATTATTATCAATGGCCTGATAGATTGAGAAGATAGTTAATAGCTGCACTGTTAAATATTAAACATTCCCTTCAATAAAATTTACTATTTCAATAGTAGCTTTAGAGTATCACATTACAATATTGTTTAATTTTTTAATTTCTTTCTGATAAACTAAAGTTATGTTCTTAATATATTGGAATTAAGATTGTTTTCAAAATGTATTAGCCTGTTTAACATGTGAAAACATTAGTAAAACATGTAACATTAGACCAAATTATTTTATTGGTTTCAGCATTTATGTTTGGATCTGTCAAGATCCAATCAGGAGACAGAAACCACAGACCAGAGATTTTTCAATGGAATAGTCACTATAAAGTTAAACTAGCTCTTAAACTAAAAGGCTTTTGTAGTTATATACTGCTTTGTTTACAACTACGTTTTCATTTAGTTGCTTAAGACAATCATGACATATTATTTCTCAGGATTCTTATGATCCTGGGCTGACTGGAATCATCTGGGCAGTCCTTCTATTCCAAATGGTCCAATTTATGCAGTTCCATTGCCCTGGGAGTTTAGCCGGGGATGAGGATGGAAAATCCAAATGGCTCACCCACATGTCTGGTGCCTTAATTACGGTAGCTAAACATCTGGGTGAGGCTCAACTTCACTAGAAGCAGCATAAGTTATACTTCTTATATGGTGGCACAGAACTCAAAGAGAACAATAAAAAGTTGGTAGGTCTCATTTCTGTCCCATGCTTATTCGCCAAAGCAAGTCACAATGTCAACTGGGATTCAAGGAGAAGGGGAGTAAACTGTACTGCACGGAGAGACTTGCAAAACATCCACAAAGATGGGAGAATAGTTGACAATCGTCATTTAAGATGAGGCAGAAAAAGGAATATTAAGGTATATGAAGATAGCAACAGCAGACTACAGCTACTTACCTAGTGCTGATGAAACAAAGGGAAGATGTTGAGAAAATTAAAACTTAAAAGGTTAGAGGAGTCGACAATTGAAGCTGGAACTTAGATCCTGATCAGAAGGCACTATGCAACTGGTGCCATGTCTAGGAGCTCAACAGAGGTTCCTCCTATTTTAAGTATTAGCATATTAAGTCTTTATTTTACTTCATTCAGTCTTTAATGAAGGCTGGCTTCTCTGAAGGTGTAAGATAGAAATGGTTTTGAGAGTGCTGAAATTAAAAAAACAAATGAAAAAACAAACACATGAAATCATGTTCTTACTGAAACAAATTGTCACTATGATAGTGAATAAAATGGGAGACAACTAGAAAGGAAAAATCAACAGAAAGAAAACAGAAAGGAGAAAGTGGCTTTTCTCCCTCGAGCCTTTCGAGCCAGCTGGCGGAACAGAAATGTGGTTGGTAGTGTCCACCCTGGCATTACAAAGCAGAATACGGTCCTGAGGTGTTTAAACCTGAGGACAGTAGCCACTTCTGCTTATAAAAAAGAAAGAGAATGTATATTACCGTAGCTTAGTGAATCATTAAATGGGAAATGCCCTTAATTACTTTGCAATATGAAATTTTAAGGGTAATATAAGACATGCTCCCTAATATTGACTTTTACAATGTTTCTAACATTTAATAACCATTAACTAGACATTACATTATAGAAATATTACAATATTTTCCCTCATTAAAAAAGTTACTAAGTTCTATATGCATCTTAAAGTTTGTCATGACGATTTTGAAATTAAGTTCGGTGATTATGTTATCAACAAATGCATAGTCTCTAAGGACAGCTTCTTATAAAGGTAACATATATTTAAGGCTTTAAGGTCTCTAATGTATGTGTTTTTTTTTGTTCTTATCAGCAATATTTACAGTTACACTACAGATTATCATTTGTGTTACTATAAAGAGTGAAATGTTGTTACAGAATTACAAGAAATAGTTTACTACATACTTTAATTAAAGCATAATTATATACACTCAAATATTTAAAATATAAACATATGTTTATATAATTTTACATTAAATAATTTGTGATTATGGATTGGAGACCCAACCTACCTATTTGTTTTTAGGAAACAACAGAAGCCTCACATTCATGTCGAATCAACTATAATTGGCAATCCTCTTTCTCCTTTTTTACTCTTCAGCTTTCTCCTAATATTAACAAAAGAAGAGTTTCACTAACAGATGAATAAACTTTAAAAAATGGCTTTTATGTAACAATCTGTAGGTGTATAATTAGGAATTCAATATTTTAAGAAATTTAATTTGTATACTTAGTGTGAAATTAGAACAAGAAATAATTTTGGATGTATATAATATTTAAAGGTAAACCTGTTAGCTAAGAAATAGAAATAGGAAGAAAAGAGTTCAAATTATAAACCCAAGCCTCCCATTTTATCCTATAATTCATGCAGAATCAATTCCTTCTAGAACAGGGTGTGGTTTTTCTAATAGTGTTCTGACTAAAGGGCTGTTGCCTAGCATGGCTATAATTACATGACGTCAGTATTCTATGCACTAGGCAGAAATGTTTATCGCATCCATCTTTTACAAAGGGCAGCAAGGATTCCCCAAAGTCATCAGTTCATATTTCAATTGTTTTAAGCTATGTGAATCATTTTGAAGTTAAAAAACATCAAAGACCACATAGTCATTATGACCTGAAACTATATAATTTTAAGCCAAATGTCCCACCTACTTGAGGCATGGCACAGTTATTCTGGCTTTCTTAAAAACAATAAATAAAAGTGGGAAAATATAAAAATAAGAAGAAATATGGACAGAGGACAAGAACTACGATCATAGTGCCTCAGTCCTTATGAGGAGACATTTGGGTTTTATTGTTCTATATGAAGTAAAGTACAATAAATGACATTTCTACAAATGCTGCCTCTGATCTGCTGAAAACATAAGGGGGAAAGAGGTAAAACCTACTTCCCATAAAAATGCTTTCACATTTATATAGGAAACCACAGCCTAGACTCAGAAATAATTCTTCTCTTACTTGGTAGCAAGTATTTAGAGATAATATATTCATTTATTTAGAAAACCCTCCTAGTATTTTTAGTCTCCTTCTGTGATTTTGTGTGGCCATGAGGAGACTGTAAAGTAGGTTAAATTCTTGTTATATTCAGAAGTATCCACTGCCCTTATGCTGTTCCCTACCTCTATGTGAAATTTAATTACAGCATTGTTTTCTGATTCTGATTATCTGTCTCACCAACTGAAAAAACCTTAAAAACTGAGGCATGGAAATATTACCTAGAAGTTATAAAGTTTCATCTCAAAAAATATTAGTACGCTTTTATTACGTTCAAGAAGCAAGAAAAATGTGTTTATATTTTTTACAATAGTGGACAAATTTATACTTGCTATTCAAAATTTTAGATATCTGTATGTAAACATTTTAAAACTTTAAAAAAGTTCTAAATGTTATAATTGTAATTACCATTATTTATGGTATAAAGAAAAGATAGAAAGTATAAGATATAAAAATGTAGGATGGAACAGGATTAAAGAGAATGTACTCTGAGCCAGAATGTTTGGTTTAAATCTTGGCTATGGCACTGCAAGCATTGGGATCTCAAGTGTTTAACCTCTTGGCCTTTTTATTTGTTATCTAAATGACAGCAATAATAATACTCTCCTATAGATATTTTATGAGGCTTACTGAACTGGTGTATTTAAATTATATTGGATTATTTATTGTAATTATGAGCAACGTAGATATTAAGTATTACCTATAAACCCACCTATAAGCCTCCCTGAGAACAAGGATTTGGGTCAGTTTCATTTATTTCTGAATTCCTGCCTCCCAGAAGAATGCTTGTACATAGTTGGCACATGTGCCTGTTTGCATGATTTGTATTCCAATTCATACCTTGCTGTTCTGAAAACTGTATCTCCTAGGTTCTTCTGCTCAATGGTTACCATGTGGTTTCAACCAAGGGAGGCACTGTTGGAAGACTAACCATCATGGTATTCTTCATTCTCTAGTGCCTTCGCAAATGGATTTTTCCCTATATCTGCCCTACTCTGTGTGATACTTGTCCTCCCAGTTGCTGTTCTTTATGTTACTTCATCATCTCTTATTTGTCTTCTCAGCTCTTGTGTCAACTATACAATTCTCTGTATAAAATACTTCAGTATAAAATACCTGGAATGTTTCTTGTTTCCTTGTTGTCTTGTTTATCTTGTTTGTGGACATTGATTGCTGCATTACTCAGTAAATAATTGTTGCTTGAATAAATTAACAAAGTGGCAGTTACATAATGCCACATGTTTATACATTTTGGTTCTTGAAGTTTTGATGTATTACCCCAATGAAAAAGAATTCATATTTTATTGTAGATGTATTTAATAAAAATGTGTCTTAGAAATCAGGTTTACTTCCTAATATTGTAATTTTGAGAGTAATGAAGCAGAGAGTTATCAGCCTCTAATTCTGAAAATAGAAATAATAGAAAGAAAAATATTGATCCCTTATCTAGACCAGAGCTGTTATGGTACACACTCTTCTGCATGTTTGTATGATAATCTGGGACTTGTCTGGCTTATTTTATTTGTTGACACATCATTAACCTTCAATTTTATATACTATCTTAATTGAGAATTATTCTAACAGTATGACATCTTGTTTCCTAAAATATTATGTTATGTCAATAAATGAATTAATTGCAGATTTTTTTCCACTGAAAGCAATAATAAGTATATCTACACTGAAGCTAATGTTAATACTCAATCCTTAATTAACTCAGGCCATCACTATTTCCTGAGCTGCATCATTTAGAGAAAACAAGACTCAATGCATTTTCTGTAACAGAACTGTGGGATAGTGTTTGCTGTCAGCCAAACTCCTAACACTCATAAGGACTCCAGGATTGTCCCTAGGCTGAGTCTATTTGAGAATATCAGTATGCATAAACAAATCATTAAATGTGATTTGTCCAGAGCTAATTGAAATTATCTTGTATACGGCAATAGTAGTTCAAAAGGGAGAGGCAATTTGATACAGACAAAAGATAGTGAAACAGAAATCAGAAGAACGGAGTATTATCTAAATATTGCCACATACTTTGCTGTGAGACTTAACTCATACGCCAGTTCAGAAGACTGGGTTGGATGATTTCTGATGTTCTGTTTGGTTCCAACGGCCAACCACACAAATGAACTTTTCTAGTATTTAGGCAGACCTAACATATCATTTTGTCATATAGTTAAGTTATACCTTTAAAACAGAATAATATATTTATTTTACCAACATAAATAAAAAGAAAAATGGTTTCTATTCATTTTTAAGATTTCATAAATATCAATAAAAAATACTTAGGCTTTGAAATGCGGGTAAACAACTAAGCATTTCTTCCAAGGTGGAGTTAGCCATTCTTCATCAAATTGTGTTTATTTATTATTTATACTTAAGTTGTGAACAACAACAATTATTTCTCCAAGCCCCCATCCACCTCCTAGAAATTAAACTCATCAGTGTATCTATGTTTGAATCCACTTGTAGAACTAAATATACAATCTTGACTGTTTTAAAATACTTGCATTGATTTATAAACATAGTTAATGAAATAAATTAGCCTATGGTTTAACAAATTTTCTTTTAAAAGGTAGAAAATTGATGTAGTTAATAATTGCCTTTGCATTAAATAGTATCTGAAATCTAACGTTGTGGCACATTCTAGTTTATAAGTTTTTAGAAGGATATGATTTTCATCATTTTACTAAAGTATAAGCAACACACCTGACCTGTACTGCCGCCTAAATCCCCTATTGATCCTAAAGGAAAGCTTTCCCTTACTCAATCTATTTAAGAGAAGGTGGTATTGTTTGTTTTTTGTAAAAAGTCAAGAAAATAAACTGGGTATCTTGAGCTAAGCTATGTCTGTGTCTCTTTTGAAAGACAGTTTTCCCTTGTCCTCCACAGAACACACACTTCTCTACTATAAAGGCTTACTTTCCACCACATTGCCTCTGTGTGTCTAGGTGGATAAACCCTTTTCAATCTTGAGTTCTGTTAGTGGACCTATTTTGATCTGCAAAACAACATGAATGATTAAGCTATTATTAGCAATAAGAGCAATATTGATACCATCATCAGGTATTTCTTTTTTCTCACCTTGCTTAAGGAGGGGATTGTATTTGGGTTGCTACAAAGTCCTCAACAATTGGACATTGATTAGAAATGGAAATAAATAAAGCCAGGAATATAATTTCAGACCAAAATAACATGCCAAAAGTCTTGTGATGATTCAGGGTACAGAGATCTAAGATTTTAATATATGAAGAAAGCATTTCAAACTTGTCCATTTGTACTGGATAATGTGTCACTGGACAGGTTGTTTCAGCAGTTAGAGGATTTAAAACTGCTCTGACCAGAGAAGAAACCACATGGCATTTTGACTCCTGTTTGTAGTGGGATTATCCACTGGTGAGTCACTGCAAATGCAGGACTGCATGATCAGGCATGGAAAATTTGTAGATAAATTCAGTAGACTGCTATAGTAGTGTCAAGGTAGCAAATATTAGCTGCATAAACTTCGCCAAAATACTAGACTGCATGGCCTTTTGCAGAGACATGCAACTTCAAAATGCAAGCTGCTAGATCTCTCTACACAGGCACACATATTTTTAAGTAGGCGTGGCTGAAGCAAAGATTTTATTTTTGGAATAATATAGCCTTTTTGACCTTTTAAACTACTTAACTGATGAGTTCTGAGTGAATTACAGATCATTGTCAAAAAGTTATTAGTGTGAGGTTAGGTAGATAAAATTAGATCTACTTCTCTAAATTCTTTTAGACACAAATAAATAAGGACATATTAAAGCATTAACCTTAAGTTCATATAACTTGTCTATGGGATCATGTGTAAGGGGAAAATGGTTAATTCCAAGCTGCCAACATTTAAATATATAAACATGTAAGCTTACCTATAAAAATGTGAAAATCTAAAGAGAAGAAAGGTAGTACCTTAAGGAGAAGGCAGTATTAGTAGTAAACTAGTTCTACATGCTGGTATTAGAACCAGTTACTGGTTCTCTGTAGGTCATAAGGGCTTAAAATGCAGATTTATAAATACCAGCTTCAGTTCAGATTTTTCCTAAATGCTGTTTGCAACTTAAAGGCATGTGAACATTCACTGAAAGCCACTCCTAGGAGGCAGTCCTTGTGAACCCTGAAGTTTTTTTTTTTTTTTTTGAGACAGAGTCTTGCTCTGTCGCCCGGGCTGGAGTGCAGTGGCCGGATCTCAGCTCACTGCAAGCTCCGCCTCCCGGGTTTACGCCATTCTCCTGCCTCAGCCTCCCAAGTAGCTGGGACTACAGGCGCCCGCCACCTCGCCCGGCTAGTTTTTTTGTATTTTTAGTAGAGACGGGGTTTCACCGTGTTAGCCAGGATGGTCTTGATCTCCTGACCTCGTGATCCGCCCATCTCGGCCTCCCAAAGTGCTGGGATTACAGACTTGAGCCACCGCGCCCGGTCGAACCCTAAAGTTTTAAGCACATTTTCAGCCCAGATATAGAAAACACATAAAGCTAAACAAAAAGTCTATCTAGGATATTATTCCTAGTTGAATTCAAACTCGTACATTGTTGATATTAGACAATAGTCGTTAACTGGTTGATAAGCATATGTAGCTGAAATCTAAAATCTGCATTGACACTCAAATATCACTAAATTTTTGCTATCATCTTGGGCATCACTAATAAATTTCGCATAGTAAATTAGTTTTGCCTAGATTTTCCTTCTCTTGCAGTGTTTTTAACCTTGGTGCTTCTAAGTTCCATAATATTTTTTCCCTATAAAATAAAAATATGCGATACCTGAAGACTTGGCATTAAGCTAATTCAACCTTTGTGTCTTAGAAACTGCAGTAATTCCAGTGAAAGAAATCTCATTCTTGAGCTACTGACAGAATTCTAACACCACCTACACTTGGAGAACCATTTGGCTAAAATAAAAAGTAATTTAATATTGGGGCAGGTTTTAATTCCTTTGGATTTTCAGCACACAAAGGCAGGATATTTTTATTTCAAACTTGAATTCCTTTGAAATTTAACTAGTGGGAGGATTTAATCTTTGAACTTTGTTATTTCCCTGGAAAGTTAATACCACTCAGGGGCTTATTTTCAACTTTATAATATGTCTATAATGTTGTTTTTTTATTAAATGCCTTTATGAATTTTATTATTAGATTTCTTAATGAAATATTTAAACTCATAGAATACCTCCTGATAGGCTATGTTGTATAATCTGCCCAAACCCAATTTGGGATGGATAATTAAGTAGAAAATAGATTGTTAGCCTTGGAGCAAAGTAGGTTTAGCATAAAAGTTAATTAGAATATTATTCAGATCTATTTCAGGGCCTCAGACAACAAAATATTAACCATTTTCCAGTGGTCTCAGAGGCGAAGGGGTTGGTTTGAGAGTAGTTGTCTCAGGAAAACTTCTGTGAAAAACTTTTAATCACTTATAACAAAGGGGATGACCTAATTTTTGGTAGATCATGGTCCTAATAATTAAGCCCAATGGGTTATGAAGAAAACAGCTACGGAATAATCATAGAAACATTACTTAGTCTGTCTTCTTAATGGATCTTTCCAAGTAGTAAGCATTCTCATCTTTTTTTAGCAGCATTATTGAAGTGTAATTGACAGAAAAAGATCTGCACATAGTTAATCTGTACTACTTGATGAGTGTGGATGTATGCTGACACCACAATCAAGAGAATAGACAATGCCTCCCAAAATTTCCTTGTGTCTTTGTGTGTGTGTATGTGTGTATGTGCATTCAGGTGTGTGTGCATGTTATTAATCAATTTAGAAAATTACATGTATCATGTACAACATGATGTTTGGAAGTGTATATACATTGTGGAGTAACTAAAGCTAGCTAATTAACATATGCATGAGGTATACATGTTAAGTATATCTCTCTCAATATGAGATACACTATCTTCACAAATTGTGAAGTGCACAATGCTGTTGTTAGCTACAGACAATATTTGTATAGCAGATCTCTAGATCTCTAGAAATTATTCATTACCCATAACTAAAACTTTATACTTAATGAATAACAAGTCCCTATTTGCTCCAGCCCCAAGAACTAGCAACTACTATTTTATTTTCTGATGAGTTTGACCATTTTGGATATCTCATATGAGTAGAATAATGTAGTGTATGTCCTTCCGTGACCGGTTCATTTCACTTAACATAATACCCTGCAAGTTCACCCATGTTGTTGAAAATATAAGAATTTTCACCATTTTTAAGACTGAATAATATTCCATTGTTATCACATTTTTTTATTCTTTTGTTTGTTGATGGACAGTTGGAAAGTTTGCATGTCTTAACTATTATAAATACTGCTGCTAACAAAAATAGAAGTACATATATTACTTCAAAGTTCTGATTTCAATTATTTTGAACATATACCTTGAAGTGGCATTGCTGGATTATATGGCATTTCTATTTTGAAATTTTCAGGAATCTCCATTCTGTTTTTATATTTGCTATAACTTTCACATCCAACCAGCAGTGGGAATTTCCACTGGATTCCAATTTTTTCATTTTGCGCTAACACTTAAAATCTTTGAGGTTATTATCATTATTTTTTATAATTGCCTTTCTAAGAGGTGTGAGGTGATATCTCATTTTAGTTTTGATTTGAATTTATCTGATAATTGATGATGTTGAACATCTTTTCATATACCTGTTGGCCATTTGTATATTTTCTTTAGAGAATTATCTAAGTATTTGCTTATTTTTTATTTTATTTTTATATTTAAATTAATAAAATTATATGTATCATGTACAACATGTTTGGAAGAGTATATAAATTGTGAAATGACTAAAGCTAGCCAATTCATATATGCATTACCTCACATAGTTTCATTTTTATGGTGAGAACAATTAACATTCTCTTATTTTGCATTTTTCAACAATATAATTACATCCAGAAAAACTCTTTCTAACCATGGTTTGCCTCTGCTTTGTCACCACCACAATAATCATCAACACACAGGAAGACTTCTGTGGCCAAATATGTGTGGGGTTTTCCCATGCGCCAAGCAGTGGATACCAGCTGGGTGTCCTCCAATTCAATTCTGACACAGTCTACCTGGAGATAGTGACAGATTCCACATGTTGGGGACTCTGTCCCTAAAATTGCCCAACACCCTCAGACAGCAAATTGCAACCCCAGGCCTCTGCAACATCTGACTGACTGGCTTCAAGCTGAGGTTCCCATTATTACAGGTAACGAGACTGGCATGAATGGAGCGGGAGAGGGCTCCCTGCCACCCCACTAGGAACCTTGGGTGATGGTTCGGTAATTATTGCACTGACTCTCTAAAAGGGATAAATTGGCAGCTGGTGTGAGGAATAGGCCAGTTCCTGATGGTCCACACCTGTTAAGATTAAAGTGTTAATTAAAGGCAAGTTCCAGGGAGAAGCAACTTCCCGGGCATACACCTTAAGAGACAAAAATGGCAAACTATGATTTTCATTAGCCATAGAAATTCCAGGTGTACTCCACTGGAAAAAGGAAGAAAGCCTCAGATGGAAATGCATACAACTTCCTAAACAAACCGTTCGTGCTCAATTCACAAGGGTAAGGAGGGCACTGCACATGCAGAAAGCCCAGCCTAATGGACGAATCATGAGAAAGAGGTGAGCCTACCAAGTCCCAGGACCAAGGTAAAGGCCCTTTTCTGTCTTTGACCTTTAGGTGCCCATGGATCTCTTCCAAGGATTCTTTCCTTTCTTTCCTGTTCTAAAGCTTTTAAATAAACTTCCACTCCTCCTCTAGAATTTGCTTAGGTCTCTTTTCTGCTTTATGCCCCTCAGCGAATTCTTTCTTCTGAAAAGGCGGAGGCTGAAATTGCTGCAGACCCACACAGATATGCTGCCGGTGACTCGGATCTCTTCCACTGCCAGCACCGTGACCCCTTTTTTGGTTTCCATTAATTTGCTGGAGCAGCTCACATAATTCAGGGAAATATTTATACATTTACTGACTGACTATAAAGGCTATTGCAAAGGATACATACAAAGAGGTGTGTAGGAAGAGGTATGGGGGAAGGGGCATGGAGCTTCCATAGCCTCCCTGGGCAGCACTCTCCAGGAACTTCCCTGTGTTCAGAGATCCAGAAGCTCCTCGAACCCAGTCCTCCTGAATTTTTATGGAAGCTTCATAATGTCAGTAATTCTTCCCCCAGGGTATAGGTTGGGACCCTCTGTGGGGAGATATTTAAGACCCAGAATAAAAAGGCAGGAGTCCTGCCTTCAGGAAAGTGAAAGGTCAGGAAAAGGTCAGAGAGATCCTGTTTCCTGAGACCTATCCTTGAGGCCTAACACACCCAACATTACAACAAAAGACTGTAACAAGGGTTATGGGAGTTACATCATAATACTACAATAATATATTGTTATTTACTATAGACACCATGTTGTACAGTAAATCTCTTGAAATTCTTCCTCCTGTCTAACTGAAATTTTGTATCTTTCGACCAAGGTCTCCCCACCTCAACCTCCTCCAACTACCCCAGTCTCTGGTAACCACCATTCTACTCTCTACTTCTATAATCAAAATTTTTAAGATCCAATTTAAGTGAGATCATGCAGTATTTGTCTTTCTCTGACTGGTTTATTTCACTTAACATAATGTCCTTTAGGTTCATCCATGTTGTCACAAATAATAGGATTTCTCTTTTTTTATGGCTAAAGTGTGTGTGTGGGTGCGTGTATGCACATTTTTTGAATTCATCCATTGATGGACACTTAGTTTGATTTCATATCTTGGCTACTCTCAATAATGCTGCAATAAATATGGGAGTGAAGATATCTATCTCCCATAATGATTGTTTTGAATATATACCCAGTGGTGGGATTGTGTGGTCATATGGTAATTTTATTTCTAATTTTTTGGGAAAGCTCCACATTGTTTTCCATAATGACTGCACTGGTTTACATTCCCACCAAAAGTGTGCAAGCATTCTCTTCTCCACATCCTCACCAAAACTTATAATCCTTTCTTTTTCTGATAGCCATTTTAGGTGTGAGGTGAATCTCATTTTAGTTTTAATTTGCATTTTCTCAATAGTTAATTATGGTAAGCATTTTTTCATATACCTGTTGGCCATTTGTATCTCTTCTCTTGAGAAATGTCCATTCAAGTCTTTTGCCCATTTTTAATCAAGTTATTAATTAATTTGCATGATTCTTTATTTTGGAAATTAACCCCTTATTAGACATATAGTTTGCAGATATTCTTTCTGATTCCTTGGATTGTCTTTTCACTTTGCTGGTTGTTTCCTTTGCTGTGCAGCAGCTATTTAGATTGATGTGGTTCTACTTATTTCTGCTTTCGTGACCTATCCTTTTGATGTCATATCTAATAAATCATTGCCCAGACCAATGTCCATAAGTTTTTCACAGTTGGGCAAGGTGGCTCACACGTGTAATCCCAACAATTTGGGAGGCTGAGGCTAAAGGATTGCTTGACCCCAGGAGTTCACGACCAACCTGGGCAACACAGGGAGACCCCATCTCTACAAAATTTTTAAAAACTAAAACAAAATAAAAATAAAGCATAGCCAGGTGTGGTGGCTTGTGCCTGTGGTCCCAGGTGTTGGGGAGGCTGAGGTAGGAGTATTGCTTGGCCCCAGGAGCTTCAAGCTGCAATGAGCCGTGATTGCACCATGGTACACTCCAGCCTGAGTGACAGAGCGAGGCCCTGTCTCGGAAAAAAAAATAAAATAAAAAAGCTTTTCTCCCATGTTTTCTTCTAATTTCAACCCCCTTTAATTAATTTCACAAAGTAAAATTTGAAAATGATTAAAAAGCAATGCTTAACACTGTAATGTCTTTCTTTTCCTTAGGCATAGTTTGTCCAAAGCGTGAGCTCTGAGCTTGAATATGATGAGAAATGCCCTCATTCAGTTATATCATGATTACTAAATCTGCTTAATTCAGAGCTTCAGTTAGTAGAATTATTTGTTTGATAGCATACTTGTAACCTCCACATTAGGCTTTGTAGTAAATAAAGTTAATATCTGTCCCTCTTTGCTTTCTCCTATTTTTCTGGATATAAAAGTGGGGATATTTACTAGGTGCCATTTTGAGATATGCAATACATATTTTGGCATAATAATTTTTAAAATTTACTAATTATAATTACAATAAAAATGTTACCATATTCTTTCAGCCTTTAACAATATATTTTTAATCTGCTAGACTTTGAAATTTTCTGGCAAATACATACAAACATAAAAACTTACATACATATAAAACAAATAAATTGAAACTCTTCAAAAAGAAGTTGCTGAAAAAAGGGAATCTATATTATAAAGAGTTACTAGGTATGTTTCAGATAAATTAGTCCTTGTATCATTTCCTAATCCAATTGTTGTTTTAACTAAGTAAACCAAATATGAAAGAGTAGGTGGCATAAAATTATTTAGATCAACATTATAAATTGAGATATTTTATAATATAACTAAAAAAAAATGTGCCCTGGAAACTGATTGGCTGAATTCAGATTTATTTGCTATTATATGAACTATGTGAATTTAGGCAATTAATCTAATAAATGTTGTCTGTTACCACATATGCAAAACAATAATGACAATATTGGTGTTTACCACATTGGATCATTTGAGACTTACATTAGTGACTCATGTAAAATGTCCAGAGGAGTTCTTGGCATATGGTAAGTACTATAAAATTGTTGGCTGGCCGGTCGCTGTGGCTCATGCCTGTAATCTCAGCACTTTGGGAGGTGGAGACGGGCAGACCATGAGGTCAAGAAATGAAGACCATCCTGGCCAAGATGGTGAAACCCTGTTGCTACTAAAAATACAAATAATAATAATAATTTAAAAAATTAGCTGGGTGTGGAGGTGGGCACCTGTAATCCCAGCTACTTGAGAGGCTGAGGCACGAGAATTGTTGAATCCAGGAAGTAGAGGTTACAATGAGCTGAGATAGTGCCACTGTACTCCAGCCTGGTGACAAAGTGACAAAAAAAAAAAAAAAAAGTTGGCTACTTTCACTCACAGGGTACGTAATATGTTGAGGATGATCTCAAACAGATATTGTAATGAAGTAGAGATGGTGACCTTCAAAAATTCCAGAGATGGTTCTAAAATCAAGGTAAAGAAAAATGCTAGAGGAAGTTTGAGCAAGTTTTTCACATTTGAAGATAGACACAAATCTAGATGCATATGATAAAAGGAGATACTATTCAACTTTAGACTCGGGAAGTTAATATGTTAAACATAGCAATTAATTTATTCTATTACTGAGAGCAGTGATTCTCAAAGTGTGAGTCCTGGACAAGCTGAATCAGTATCACCTAGAAATTTTTGAAAATAAAATATACAGGCCCCACCCAGACCTATTGAATCATAAACTTGAGAGTAGAGTAGAAATCTATGCTTTAACGGTTCCTCAAAATAATTTGGATATATGTTAACGTGTAAATGCCACTCGTCTAGTTGTGAAATTGCTATATAATGAGGTACTTAGCTATCTAGAAAATGCTGAGAAAATGAATTATGAAATATATAAATTAATACTAATGCTACAATAACATGTGTAAAAGTATAACATGGTGTGTAGACAGAAAAATGATAATGTCTATATTTCACTATCTCCTTATGTCAAACATTATAAATGTTTAATTTTGTAAGCATTCCTGTTAGTATTTTTATACTCATTTTACAGAGAAATACACAGAGGCTTTTGTAGGTTAAGATCATAAAGTGAGAAGCTGGCAGACTGAAAATTTTATCTCAGATTCTATAATTCTGAAGACTATATGCTTAACCAACATGCTGTGCCATCTTAATAAGCATAGGGCTGGATAATGATGAAGCCAGGTTATTATTTCATTTCCTTCTGGCCATTTCTCATTCTCACTGAGGACTACTACTTGCCCCATAGAATATCATTTCCTTCTATATAACCAAAGTCATGCCTACCAATGGATGATTTTATAGTTATCTGCCAATGTTTCATATTTTCAAACTTCAACATATAATGAACTAATGCATATTGGATGCTTACTATAAGCGACTTTATGTGGCTTTATGTACTTACTATACTCTACGAAGATAATGCATATTTCAAGAAGTAAACTGTTTAGATGGGGTAAACATAAAAATGTTTCTTTAAATAGGTGGCCGTTCAATGACAAAATAATCAGAGGTGATTGATGTTTTTGTTTCTGCAGAAGTTAATCCTATCTGTTGTGTATTCAATTTGACTTTTAATAATTTGTATCAAGGGAGTCTAATAGAACTGGTTAGCGATCATTCTGTGTTATTTTCACTGATTGTTTTCCATTGATTTTAGGCTATATTTTAAAAAGAAAGCAATAGTTATATCTTGTGAAACAGTGAAATCAGAAAGTGAAGATTAACTCTGTTATGGCCTAGCTATAATACTTGTTCTCTCCATCTGATTATTATGTCATTTCACATTCTTTACTCTTCATTATTGTATTCCATATATTTATACTGCCATTTATATTCAAAGACCTTTCAGCCTCTATTTTACTGCTTTCAAATTTATATATGGTACATTTATAATACTGAGCTAGTTAATTTTTTACTAATTTTAGGAAAAGTGACACCAAATATTAAAAAACAAATACTATCACATAAATGTGGGCTGTGTGCGGTGGCTCGTGGTTGTAATCTGAGCACTTTGGGAGGCCAGGGCAAGTGGATCACTTGAGGTCCGGAGTTCGAGACCAGCCTGGCCAACATGGTGAAAACTGGTCTGTATTAAAAATACAAAAATGAGTCAGGCTTGGTGGCATGCGCCTGTAGTCCCAGCTTCTCGGGAGGCTGAGGCAGGAGAATCACTTGAACCTGGGAGATGGAGATTGCAGTGAGCTGAGATCACACCACTCTGCTCCAGCCTGGGCAACAGAGAAAGACTCCATCTCAAAAACAAATAAAACAAATGCATACGTGCATACATACATACATAAATATGAAATTTCATTACTATCAAATAAACACACAACTTTAGTTTTACCCTTATATATACAAGCTACTAGTAGTTACCTAGTTAGAAAATTTTGTAAGGCTTCAATTTAAAGATATTGTATTTGAATATAAAGGTTTAAAACACAGCAGTGAAGATCCACAGTACTGGTGATGTGTTAGGCCTTTCTTGCATTGCTATAAAGAAATACATGAGGCTGGGTAATTTATAATACAGAGAAGTTTAATTGGCTCATAGTCCAGAATGCTGTACAAATATGGTGTCAGCATCTATTGCAGCCAATAGAATGATTGTCATTGGCCAGGTGCAGTTGTTCATGCCTGTAATCCCAGCATTTTGGGAGGCTGAGGTGGGAGGATCACTTGAGACCACGAGTCTGAGACCACCCTGAGCAACATAGTGAGATCTTGTATCTAAAAAAGAACAATACTAAACAAAAAAATCAGCCTGGCATAATGGCGTGCACCTGCCTGTAGTCCTAGCTACTTGGGAGACTGAGGTGGGAAGCTCGCTTGAGCCCTCAAGTTTGAGGTTGCAGTGAGCTGGGATTGCACACACTACCTTGGGTAGAACATTATCTCAAAAAAAAGGAATAATTATAATTTTAAAAGATGGAAAATAAGCATTTTAAAGGATGTTTAAAAGTTGGAACCTTCATAAAGTGCAGTGAGGAATGTAAAATGGTACAGAACTTTGGAAAAAGAGTCTTAAATTTTCTCACAATTTTAAACATTGAATTACCTTATGATCCACCAATTCCACTCCTTAGTATCAACGCAAGAGAAATGAAAGCATATGTTCACACAAAAACATGTGCAAGGATATTTACAGCAGTATTGTTTATAATAAGAAAAAGTAATAACTCAAATATTCATTAAGTGATGAATATATAAATAAAGTGTGGTGGATCCATACAATGAAAAATTATTCAGCAATTGAGATAAAGAAGTGATACATTTTGCTACCTAGATGAACACTGAAAACATCCTGCTAAGTGAAAGAAGCCAGGCACAAAGACCACCTACTGTATGATCACATTTACATGAAATGTGTAAAATATGCAAATTTATACAGACAGAAAATAGAATGGTGGTTGCCTAGAGCCAGAGGGGTTTGGGGAAGAAGGATGTCTCTGTTAATATGCACAGAGTCTCTGTATAAGACAATGAAGATGTCACAGAATTGATTGTGATGATAGTTGCACATATCCGTGGTTATACTGAAAAACATTGAACTGTGCATTTTGAATGAGTGGATATACAGCAGGTCCTCTAATAACATAATTGATTTTCAGTGGGGCCTCTGTGTGGACTTTACACGTTCTCCCATGTCTTTGTGGATTTTCTTTGAGAACTCCAGTTTCCTCCCACATCTTAAGATGTGCACATTAGGTTAATTGGCAAGTCTAAATAGTCCCAGTATGGTGAGTGTGTGTGCATGTGTGTGCGTGTGTGTGTGTGTGCACCCTGAGGTGGAATGGCATTCTGTTAGAATGGGTTCCCACATTGTACCCTAAGCTGTAGAGGTAGGCTCTGGCCACCCTTGACCCTGAACTGGAATAATTGGGTACATAATTGTCTTTTTTTTTTTTTTTGAGACGGAGTCTCACTCTGTCTCCAGGCTGGAGTGCAGTGGCGCAATCTTGCCTCACTGCAACCTCCACCTCCCGGGTTTCAAGTGATTCTCCTGCCTCAGTCTCCCAAGTAGCTGAAACTACAGGCGCCCGCCACCATGCCCAGCTAATTTTTTTTATTTTTAGCAGAGATGGGGTTTCACCATGTTGGCCAGGATAGCCTCGATCTCCTGACCTCGTGATCCACCCGCCTCGGCCCCCCAAAGTGCTGGGATTACAGGCGTGAGCCACAGCGCCCAGCAATTGTCTTCTTTTTATTAATCTTTCTTAAATACATGTGTAGCTCATATTTCAATGTTTGATATTAGTAATGTTTCAGTCTTTATTTAGAAGTATGATGATGTTTTTGTGACCAGAAATATGCCTTAGGAATTAAATTCTTGCTTACATCAATTAGCCTACGGTAAATATCCAAATTGGTTTCCTTTTATGTCTTTTTTACTGAAAGACAAGTTTTTAAAAATCTGTCAACCACACTGAGTGAGAACGTAATGTTTGTAAATTATATTTCAATAAAGTTGTACTATTAAACATAAACACAGTTTTGTATCTGCATATAATTTTATATAGGCTATATTTATACAGGCTTTAACAACGGTAAATGCTGAAGGTTATTTGTATGTGAAGGTCAAAAATACATACTTTGCTTAACAGCATTATATTCTAAATTTAAAAACAATCGATATTAATAAAATTTTAAAAATTTAGTGGTACTACTTTTGGGATAATCTTGTACTGTAATTAGTAATTTTTTACAATACAGTAGAAAGTGAATACCATAACGTAAGTACAAATAAAATAGTCAATCTAGAGTGATAAACTGTACTTTTTAAGCAAAAATAAAATGTGCTTAAAGACATGAACTGTAGAAGGAGATTACTTGGGTTAGGATTCTTGTCTGACACTTATCTGTAAAACTTTAATAAAGTAACTTAAACTTTATGTTTATTTGTTTCTTCATCTTTATATCAAAAGGGGAAAATTATAATGTTTATTGTTTTGAGCATTAAATGAGCTTATTACATAGACCAATTTCCAACATAAATTTTTAAATTATTTCTTGAAATGAGTACTACTGTTTCTTCTATTACTACTATCATGGAGAGATACAGCAGGCACAATATAAACATGTAAATTCTAAATTATTAAAATACATAAGACTTGTTTAATAGGTGGCTAAGACATCTTATTTTAATTATCTATAATAGTATGCAATCATAATAGTATGCATATATAAAAACACAAAAATCTCAAATATGTCAACATTATGTCCATTATATTTCAATTGATAAACTTAACAAAATAATGTGCATATATCATCTATAGAATGTTTTCCAAACTTGATATATGGAGGCACAAAGAATATCTCAAGAAACATTAAACTGCATTTTGAAACAAATAAGTAGTAAGATGAATTGATAATTATGCCTTAAATTTAAAATGCTGAATATGGCAAAAAGAACAGCTATTTTTTAAATAAAAATTAGATAGAAGTTACCAGATATAGACAAAAGAAAATAAGACTAAATTGTACACATCTAGGCTAACTTTTGCTTAGCTCTGTGGTTTTCTAGAGTTAATATTTGCCTACTTGCTTTCCTTAGACTTATTTTTATATGAACCTTTCACAGATTCTTTGCAATTACTTGCTGTAGATCTGAATCTCCATTCCACATGATTTGAGCACCTTATGATGTCATCATCCATAGTCCTTTCTCTACCACACTGACCTCTGCCCTCCACAGTAATGGTTTTTTCCCTTCTCAGTTTGTAGTGTTTGCTCAAGGTGGCTTCACACAACAGGCATCCTGGCACTTCCCTTAATCCTCATGCATAGAATTCTCTAAACCTCTTTCGAAAATGTTTCCTGGATCTCAGATATCTTGGTTATTTTTTAAGATTATGAGTGCTTCTATTATTAATTTTTTTAAACAAATTTATTTATATTTAAGCATACAACATGACGTTATGAGATATGTACATACACACATTTCTATATATATGTATATGCATACATACATATATATCCATGGCTTTCTATATATCTATATACAGATAGATAAAATTCTTACAATAGTGAAACAAATTAACATGTCCATCATTTCATATAGTTACCAACTTTCCCTCTGTGGCAAGATGAAAAGGTGCGTGACATCACTAATTATCAGGGAAATGCAAATCAAAACCACTATATGCTATCACCTCATTCCCCTTACAATAGCAATTTTCAAAAACACCAGACGCAAGTGTTGACAAGGGTGTGGAAAAAATGGAAGTCTTTATTTCTTGAGATTTGTGTCTTTTTTCTTGGTGTACTACAGCACGTTGGGTATGCAAAACATCTCTCAGTGGATTTGCCACATAAATAGATGGAAAAGCAATTTATTACAATGATGCATATCTCATCATATTTTTACTCTACTCTTGTTTTAGATATTGAGAGTTTGGCTGAAAGTAGGAATTCTAGGCAGGACATAATTCTTTTTTCATAATTTTGAAGGCTTTGCTCACATTGCTTCTGTCTTCTAACATTACTATCAAGATGCCCAATGCCATTTTTATTTTTTCTTTGTAGAGAATACTATTTTTCTTATTTGTTGATTTTCAGTTCATTTCTCTCTGGACCGTTTGTATACATCTATTTTTCTCTGGTGCTCTGATAATTCATTATGATTCATTATGACAAATGTTGGTGTGCATCTTTATTCATCTTGCTGGGAATTCATCTTGCTGGGTGAGCCTTTCCATTATGAACATTATTACTTTCCAATTTTGGGAAATTTTATTGAATTATTCATTTAAAATTTTTTATTTATTCCTCTGCTCTATTTTACTGTCTTATCTTCTACATTCAGAAATTGTCCTATAGATTAACTAACTTTATCTCTTTTTATCATAATACAGCTCTCTGTTTTTTGAGTTTATTACTTTCTTTGATATTTATTACTTTCTTTGATATTTAATCAACTTTACCTTCCAATGTTCTTTATGACTTTTTATTTCTGCTATTATACATAAAACATAGAATAATACATACATTATATTATGTATAATATTATATTAAATAAATACATATATGTATCTTTATAAACCTCTCACTATGTATTAGCATTTTTACAAAGTACAAATTATCGTTTCGTGTGTAATTTTTTGGTAATTTTTATGTCTTTAAGTTTTTCCACTTTCATCTGGAGGCTTTGTTTCTGCTGATTCTTCTTTTCTAATGTAATTAAAACAATATTTAAAAAATAACAAAAAAAATAGGTGGGAAGCTCTCTCTCTATGACTTATATGTATTGACTTGTGATGCTCACAAATTTGGTGATAAAACAGCAAAGCACTTTTCTTTGGGAGTTACTGAGTTACTGAAATTTTATTATTGGTAGTTCTTTTTTTCTTATTTTGATCAACTCCCTAGTGAGATATGTTCAAACTTCTACTTAGAGTCTCCAAGATTAACTTTCAGCATTCTGGAACTATAAAAGGAGAAGGTAAATTGAGGTAATAATTGCTTAGGATTCAGGATTTCTTTTATTTTTATATTTCCGTTTTTTTTCTTCTCTTGAGTGTACAAACATCTCCACACAACGAAAAGCACTCTTTCCCTATTTCAACTCCCATCTTCTGCCATAGAACAAGTGGGTCAGTTACATGGTATATGGTGCATAAAAGGGAATCTAAATGTTTTACCACTCCCCAAAGATCTTTCAACCAATCCCTGTTTGAAAGAGATGCAAATCCTCACTTGGCATCTCTGGCTTTTGAGGTACATTGTGCTTCTGTAGCCAGTAACTTTTGGAACTCTTATCAAACAAATTATTCTACTTATTGGCTTCTACTTTATCTTAACTCTTTGACTAATTAGTTTTTCAGATTTTTCTGGATTCTCAATCAGTTTCTAATTGTCCATAATCTTTTGGTTTCTAAGATACTTGTTTATGTTTTCATTAATTTAACAATGTTTTATGTATTGTTCAATATACTAATAATCAGGAGTTAAAAAAACCAATACTAAGATATGTTGATAGATGTTAGATAAGACAAACAGATGTAGAGACCCTCAAAAACTTCTGCTCTCATAAAGCTTTTATTAAAAATAATGAATGAATAAGTCAACGAATAAATCAGTGAATTAATAAATTAAAAGCGGCTGTAAGTGATAGTCATTTTCTTTTAAGAAATGGAGTGAGTGATAATAAAGATTCCCAGACTTTGGAAGACAATGAAGTCAAATATATTTTATTTCTTTCATATTTATATTTTTTAATAATAATAATAGCATCATAAAAATACTAAGACATAAGACCAGAGCAACTTTATTTTATTGAGCTTGATTAGATATCTTCCATCTTACATGAGATAAAGTCATTTTCATGATGTCTAAGTGATCCATTTACTTTGATATCTTTAGATATTATTCAGAAGAACTACTAGTTGCACGTGTTTTTAAAGCGTTATCTTTACTAATTTTTTCACCTTCTATTTACTTTTTTTTTCATTTTCTTTTTCTTTTCTTTTTTTTTTTTTTTTGAGACAGAGTCTTGCTCTGTTGCCAGGCTGGAATGCAGTGGCACAGTCTCGGCTCACTGCAGCCTCCACCTCCCGGGTTCAAGCGATTCTCCTGCCTCAGCCTCCCAAGTAGCTGGGATTACAGGGGCCCGTGACCACGCCCACCTAATTTTTGTATTTTTAGTAGAGACGGGTTTCACCATGTTGGCCAGGATAGTCTTGATCTCTTGACCTCATGATCTGCCGGCCTCAGCCTCCCAAAGTGTTGGGATTACAGGCGTGAGCCACTGTGACTGGCCCCAGTTTACTATTTTTTTTATTATTATTATACTTTAAGTTCTAGGGTACATTTGCACAATGTGCAGATTTGTTACATATGTATACATGTACCATGTTGGTGTGCTGCACCCATTAACTCGCCATTTACATTAGGTATATCTCCTAATGCTATCCC
>NW_012114422.1:5624319-5634832 GCF_000951035.1 Colobus angolensis palliatus
GTGGAAAACAGTGTGGCGATTCCTCAAGGATCTAGAACTAGAAATACCATTTGACCCAGCCATCCCATTACTGGGGATATACCCAAAGGATTATAAGTCATGCTGCTATAAAGACACATGCACACGTATGTTTATTGTGGCACTATTCACAATAGCAAAGACTTGGAATCAACTCAAATATCCATCAGTGTCAGACTTGATTAAGAAAACGATTTACTATTTTTAACTTCTTTACTGGCAATTGGATTGTCCCATAAATTCAGCAATCAACTCCTTTTAAAAATGTCACATATATAGATGGTCATTTCTTGCTTTAAGAGAATTCATCTTCTAAATCATAAAAATGTACGATTCAACTTTTTTTTAGTGAGTATTAATTTTATTGAAACAATACTAACTGCAATGCACATTTGCTGCTTCATTTCTTGTTATTTGGACCAGTACTATGTACTCTAGTTAAGCATAGTCTTGTTCCGAGGATACCCAATGCCTTTTTTTTTTTTTTTTTGAGACAGAGTCTCTCTCTGTCACCCAGGTTGGAGTGCAGTGGTGTGATCTCGGCTCACTGCAACCTCTGCCTCTCGGGTTCAAGAGATTATCCTGCCTCAGCCTCCTGAGTAGCTGGGATTACAGATGCACGCCACCATGGCCCGGCTAATTTTTGTATTTTTGGTAGAGATGGGGTTTCATCATGTTGGTCAGGCTGGTCTCAAACTCCTGACCTCTTGATCTACCTGCGTCAGCCTCCCAAAGTGCTGGGATTATAGGCATTAGTCACCATGCCCAGCCCCGGTGCTCTTTCTTAAACTGTAGTTTGGCACATGTTTTATCCTTAGACTCCCCAAATGGTCTTGTTTCCTATTACTAAATGGCAGCATTATAATTATAAAAAAGAACAATAATAGTTATTTCCTTTCTACTACTTCCTGCTCTGTAAATACCTCTCTACTTTAACTAGGGAAGGTTAGACATTTATTTTGTGACCATACACTTATATTAAATCATTTTTTTATCTTTTATTACATTAGTTTTGTAGTTATTTTTATAAAATTTGTTCTCAACAGTTTTTGACAACATAAGGCTAGCAGTAATTATGTTTTTTTCTCTTGTGCTTAACTATTTCATATGCACATCCATCTTCAATAAATGATTTTTTGAATATGTGTAATAATCTTAAATTTAAAATGCTGATAGTGGGTTTTTCCCTTTAATAGTGAAATGAAATTAGATAACCAGTGAAGCATATATTTTTTCAAACATGTATAATCGTTAAGAATTATAAAGCCTTGAATATTTTATATGCTTTACTCCAAAATGACTCAAATATTTCCACTCCTCTGTTGTACAAATTACATTAAAAATCACTTAATATGCAACAGAAGAACAATAAATGAGAAAAAATGCAAACAAATATACACAAACATATATTAAGTTAATTCAGAATGTAGTCCTGTCAATGTCACACAACTCAGTTTTGTACAGACACACTCTAAATCACTCTTTCAATTTTTTAACAGTGCTAATTATAAATATGAAACAAATAATATTTTTTAGTTAAGCAATGACTGTAAAATCAATAATTAGAATGTACGTTTGATAAAACGTTCACAAGGGTAAAAAATCAGGTTTCCATAAGATAGGGCAAACTATTGTGTTTGTCTATATTGAACATATTGACCATCACTAAACAGACTTTCTGTGTTTGATATACTTCCCGTTTTCCCTCTTTAGACAAGAGATATGTAAAACTTTATCCATGTTGTCTTTTAGGTTTTTGATCAAAATCAGCTAACAGGCCTTATGGTGCTTGAATACACAGAATTTAGGAGAATAAAAATGAGCATTCTTATATTAAAAGGGCAGATATCTTGACTTTCAAGGATTTACTCTTAAGACAATCAGATATAATTTGCTTGACGTATCTTTTGAGACTGTCAAATTTGAGTTCCTTTTAATATTTATTCATGATTTACAGTAGAAAATTGTGAGTACGGTGACATTTATAATCAATAAAATCTATTTATTATTTATTTTCCCCTTATTGTTTTTGAGACAGCATATTGCTATCACTGCAAAATGTCTAAATCAATGTGTCTCTTTTCAAGCTACTTCTTTCCTCGCTTCAAATCCAGAGTGAAAATACCCTGGCTACTGTGGAATGTTTTGACTAACAAAAAGTTGTCGTTACAACCAAACTGGTTATTGCAATGCTCCTGAGGACAGATGTGGACTGGATACAGAAGTCAATAGCAAAGGCATTTCTGAGGAGCTGGAACATTGAATAACTGACACTTACTTGTTTTACTTTTATTTTTTAATGCCAACTCCATTCAATTACTTCTGACTCACATAGGCTATCCGGGGTGGGTCAGTTTCTTTCACTTTGTCATATTGCACAGCAGAATATACTTGCCTGTGCATTTTTCTTATCCCATATGATTTCATTTTTATCTTTTTTTTAATCAAACATGTCCTGGTATTACACCAAAGTCAGAAAAGAAGGGAGTCCAATTAATCACACAAACTAAATTAGTTGAGGTTTAAATCTGAATTTTTTAAAAGTTCCTATTCTTATTTACTACAAAAGGTTGGTAGTAGGGTTCTCATTTTTCTCTCAGGAGTATAAAACAACAATATATTTAATAAAACAAATTTTGTTTAAAGTTTTAAAAATGATTTTTGACCCTTTATGGATATTGTGATAAGAGTTTGTAACATTTTTAGCTTTTATTATTATTTTGTAATTTCAACTTTTATTTTAGATACAGGATGTACATGTGCAGGTTTGTTACATGAGTATATTGCATGATGCTGAAGTTTAGGATATAGATCCTGCCACCCAGGTAATGAGGATAGTACTCAATCGTAGTTTTTCTGCCATGAGAAAGGCAGATTTCTTGATGTATATATATATAATAACTGCTGCCTTAAATATTTTCTATCAAATTCCTAAAAGTAGTAGTAAATATCATTAACCCTATTTAAAGAGATTTCACATATGATGGGCCATAGTACATAGTGCATAAACAAATATATTAAAGACACTAACATTTTTACCAATATACTTAAAATCTAAATAAATGTTACAAAATGTTGAAGAAATATGGCTTAGGATAAACTTTCAAGTAGATGGCTATTTATATTTTAACTACTATTAGTTTTTAAATATTTTTATTCCCTTTTTCATATTTAGTTGGTTCAAATATATTGATTTTAAAATACAGACCTTTTAATTGTTTTCATTGCTAAACTCTTCATGTAGTCAACATGATTAAATGGTGTGTGGACACGAATGACCAATTTAACTTTGCAATCAATATTTTAAAATATTTTTTCTTAAGTAAACTTTGCCATGGGAAATGCTACCAAGGCAGTGTGTGTGGGATTCTATAATAACCCACCATCCTTACCGGCTTCTTTGATATTGATTATACCAATGATCTGGATGCTGTCAAAGCACACGTTTGAATTTATTTGAGAGACTACAATACCAATCGTTTTATGATTTTTTTTCCAGAGAGTGTAACTTCAAACCTGCTCCTACCAAAAGCTATCAGCATCTAAACAGAGAAACAAATGTTTCTTGGAATATTACACTAAAATTATGTCCTCCATCTCTACTTTTCATTACTATGAAATAAACTCCTAAACTGACTGTACCTACCAGAGGGGCTGAGAACCACAATGGAATTTTAATGACATTTTCTGTATTATTCCTTTAACTTGTTTGTGCTTTTGCGGAGACAAAATAAGAAAATACTCAATGAAGCCATTTTTGTATTTTCTAAAAAGATTTTATGAAAAGTGTTGATGTGTTCAAAAGTAATTAGGTAAAAGAAATAGATTGAGACAGTCAATCATTTTGAAATAAATATAAAAAGCAATAATTTCCTAACTTTTCAGCTAATTATTATTTATTTGATTTTTAAAAAATGTTTGGAAATAACTATTATACAAACATGGAATAATTATATTTAGTTTTATTCTTAAAGTAAAATGTATAATTAGAAGGTATATTTATTGAAAGGAGAAATTAAACTATAATTTCATACTGCAGTGCTTACCAGATGGTGCTCTGCTGTACTCCTAGCACTCATAAACTGATTCTAAAAGAATGTATATACATCATAGAGTTTTAAAAATTGTATTAAAGCTATACTATATAATCTCCATTTAAGATTCAAAAACATATTAATATATTTAAAATGCTGAGGAATCATACAAGAAAAATCATTTAGTTTATTTTATCTATAATTTTCCCAAAGATATTAGACAATAAGAAACTTTTTCCAATGCATATTGATTATAATTTTAATATTCCAAACTTACATTTCAGAAAATATTGTTTCACACCATAGGTGGGCACACTTTTTCAGTAAATGCCCATATAGTAAACATTTTTGTTTCTATGAAAGAGAAGGTCTTTTGCTATGTCTATCATTTCTGTCACCACTACTAAAGTCAACAATTGTAGTATGAAAGCAGCCACAGACATCAGAAACAAAGGAGTATGACTCTGGCCCAGTAGAACTTTATTTATAAGAACATGCAGCAAGCTGGGTTTGGCCCATTTTGTTGGCTGACCCCTGATCTACATACCATATTCTGAAACAGGTTTGTAAGGTCTAAGATTTAATGAAAGTGTTTATTGGTGAAAATGAGGAAAAATGAGTAGGTCGAGATTACACTTCTGGCTGTTCAGTCTAATAGCTGTGCTTTTAACAAGTTTTCGGTTAAGCTCAATCTCCTCTATACTTGCCTCAACTATAAAATGTAATGACAATAATACCTAATGAAATTATTACAAAGTATATGAAAATTAAAACTTAGAAATTATGTATCATATATTTGCTCAATCAAATGATAGCTATTGTCTTTTTCAATTATTTTATAACTACATGTGATATTTTCATTAAAATAGTCTGCTGCTAAAGCATAATTGAAAATTCTAGAGTAAGATTTCCTCACCTTTATTTTACATTCAGTTGTTTAAAAAGCTTTAAAAAAATTTGACTCTCTTTTTTTTTTTTTTGAGATGGAGTCTCGCTCTGTCGCCCAGGCTGGAGTGCAGTGGCCAGATCTCAGCTCACTGCAAGCTCCGCCTCCCGGGTTTACGCCATTCTCCTGCCTCAGCCTCACTGAGTAGCTGAGACTACAGGCGCCCGCCACCTCGTCTGGCTAGTTTTTTGTGTTTTTAGTAGCCAGGATGGTCTCGAACTCCTGACCTCGTGATCCACCCGTCTCGGCCTCCCAAAGTGCTGGGATTACAGGCTTGAGCCACCGTGCCCGGCCAAAAAATTTGAACAACAAAAACATCCAGGTAGTCTTTTTCGTATGTTAAATTTTTTCATTTTCTTTATGAAAAAGTGTTTTGAATAAAATCTCTCATTTTTAATTATCTTTATTTTTCTTCGAAAATTTTGAATTATCTATTTTTTCCTAATGAAAATTATTTTCTTTTGCCTAATGAAAAGTATGGCTACTGAAACTCTTTAAATTTCTATTTTTATAATTGCCGCTCAAATATAACAATGAGTATGTATACTTAAGCAAGAAATTAATATGACTTTAAAGTATGTTTTATTGCTAACCAAGTCTCCCTTTGTGATTTCAATATGGTATCCAATTTGAGAATTTGAATTTGACTAATTTGCATGCATCCATTCTAATTGCGTGTATCTTTTGGAATAAGCCATTTTTTACATAAACATAAAAGTAAACAAACAAATACTATACACTTAGACACGTAATGATTAAAGTCACTACGCCCCCTACGTCAACATTGGTGGTAGTCTGTGTGATATTTTATAGCAAAAAATGTTTAAAGAATAAAGCCAGGTTTTAACTGAAATTGGCTAGTAAACTTCTTAGTCTTAATGACTCTATGATGAAAAGACTAGGTCAGAACTTTTCATTTTTAGATTTTATATGTATATACAAAATATACATATGTACATATATATATTTAATGTGACTCAGTGTATATGCTCCTGAAATTTCACACCTATGACCATGTGCTGAAGACAATATGACTTTTACAGAAAAATGAGGGTATAATTTGAATACCAGATCTGCCTTAGGATCTATTTATTTATTTATTTATTTGGAGACAGAGTCTCTCTCTGTCACACACTCTGGGGTACAGTGATGTAATCTGGGCTCACTGCAACCTCCTAATCTCCTAGGTTCAAGCAATTTTCCTGCCTCAGCCTCCCGAGTAGCTGAGATTACAGGTGCCCACCATCACACCTGGCTAATGTTTCTATTTTAGTGGAGACAGGGTTTCACTATGTTGGTCAGGGAGGTATCAAACTCCTGACCTCAAGGGATCCACCCGGCTTGGTCTACCAAAGTGCATGAATTACAGGCATGAACCACCGTGCCAGGCCTTATGATCTTTAAACTTCAAAATGTTAAGGGTTTTTTGTGCCCTCCCTTTTCAAATACAAACTGGAAGCAATAATGTCTTCATTGCAGATTGTGTTGGGAATTACATGAGATTAAGCATTCTGTAAAGAGCCTAGAAGAGTAGCACTACGTTGGAATATATAATGTATCTTCAAAAACCCAAAGTCTAAGCCACAGTCATATTAATTAAATTAGAATACCTGGGTATGAAATCCAGGCCTCAGCATTTTTATTATTCTCTCAGTTGATTTTAAAATACAGCCAAGTTCAACAATTACAGGTCTGCAGCAAGAGTTCTCAAACCTCAATCAGAAACTGATCAACTAGCAGTTTTGTTACAGTCAAGACTGAGCAGTACCAGGGAGGCTTCTTAAATTTTTCCTTTCTGAAAAATACCCATAGCTGATGCTGGTGACTGCTGTGTATGGAGTATACTTGGAGTAGCAAGGGCTCAATGATGCTATTTTTATTTACTATCTGTAGAGGAGGTTTGAAATCCAGGCAGAAAATTGAAAACTGGTTTATTTGTTTACTTTTCAATTCACTACAGTGATGCAATTCTTATGCTCAACAAACTAATTTGGAGTTTAAGGCGTAATCTCAATTATTGTTAGTATAAATTAAAAATTTGAGAAGTTTATTTCCAAAAAATAATGATTCCTCTTCTTTTCCTTCTGAGGTAAAACTGAAAACTACACAGGAAACATTTATAAATAGAAATTATAAAAATTACAATTATAGTTCCAGAGATATACATAGCACAGTCAAATTATATTTTGTCTAAAAATTATAGTGAATTTAAATTCTGAATCAGATTTAAACTTTTTAAATTAAAAAGTACTCCTATTTTCTATTCTACACTATTAAAAGAGTATTCTAAGATATAAACATGTACACACACACACACACACACACACACACACATACACAGACACCATATTGTGCTTACAAAAGAATTGCGTTAGCATGAATGTATGAATATGAGACTTTTTCTACATGGATGCTTCTGAAGAATTGTAGCCATTCCATTTTTGAGTCTTTTTGTCTTCTTTCAAAATAAGCTAGTGATATTAATGAGATTTTTTTGTTTGTGCCTGAAGAGTTTCTTAAAACTGTTATGGGGCTTCAGAGAGATTACCTCAGGTTGTCCCTACATTTTATTTTATATATTATTGCTTTTTCAAAAAGACATGTCTTTCAGTGATTGAAAATTGCTTCTTGGAGAAATCATAAAAAAAAAAATCCCTCAAAGTAATAGTCTAGATTTTTTTCTCTCTTTGAATAGATTTTAAAATACTTACTTAAAAAGGTTATATTTATGCACTACTCATTTGTTTTATTATGATTATTTACAAATAGTTGGGGACACACAGGTTATTAGCGCCATATAGCACTAATACGAGAATCGTAAAACACAGTCGTTTTCTTTTGGGGAGGCGTGGAGGAGAACTTACAAGTGGAGAAAAAGCAGAGTGCACAAGATACCAAATCTCCCATTGTCTCAGATGGAGCCGTGCCAGCATTCAGTGCTGGACTGCATACGTAATGGCTGCTGTTCTCAGAAAAAATACTCCCACTTCCTGAATATTTTATGTATCATAGAGACAAGGAGTCAAGGAAATTCTAAATGAAACCATAAGAATGAAATTTGCTCCTCACTGAGAAAAAGCCTTTGCTCAGATACAAACTGGGAGCCTCCAAGCTCTGGAACATGAGTCTCCTCTCGTGGGGTGACTCAGCCTTCTGCTAAGTTCTTTTAAAGGGGGAGGACATGAATTTATGGGGTCACCCAGATCTTTGTCTCCCAAAAATATTAACTTCCCACTAAACTGTCAGTGCCTGATGAGCATATATATACATATATATACTCATTCTGCTAATTAATCATAACTGGATTTTGTTATAGAGCATCCACAGAAAAAAACTTTTATATTTGAGTTACAAAATACATTAAAGTATAAATTTAAAGTATAAATTTAAAAAATACATTAAAGTATAAATTTAAAAGTAATGAAAAACTACAAACCAACTCTTCCAGTTTACCTGAACATATTTATACTAAAAAACGATATATTATACATTCAAGCGTGTTCATTTAAAATATTTCACAGGTTAAAAGAGAATAATTGAAATTTGATTTGAAATATACAAAAGCCAGAATTGCTGGCTAGATGGCCAAATAGGAGCAGCTCCAGTCTGCAGCTCCCAGCGAGATTGATGCAGAAGGTGGGTGATTTCTGCATCTCCAACTGAGGTACCCAGTTCATCTCACTGGGACTGGTTGGACAGTGGGTGCAGTCCAAGGAGGGCAAGCCAAAGCAGGGTGCAGCGTCACCTCACCCAGGAAGTGCAATGGTTTGGGGAACTCCCTGTCCGAGCCAAGGGAAGCCATTAGGGACTGTACAGTGCACTCTGGCCCAGACACTGCGCTTTTCCCATGATCTTTGCAACCTACAGACCAGTAGATTCACTCCAGTGCCCATGTCACCAGGGCCCTGGGTTTCCAACAAAAAACCGGGTGGCCGTTTGGGTAGGTACTGAGCTAGATGCAGGAGTTTTTTGTTTGTTTGTTTGATTTTCATTCCACAGTGGCACCCAGAACAACAAGACAGGTCGTTCACTTTCCTGGAAAGGGGGCTGAAGCCAGGGAGCCATGTGGTCTGGTTCAGCAGGTGTCACTCCCACAGAGCCCAGCAAGCTAAGATCTACTGACTTGAAATTCTTGCTACTAACACAGCAGTCTGAGCTTGACCTGGAATGCTTGAGCTTGGTGCAGAGAGGGGCATCTGCCATTGCTGAAGCCTGAGTAGGCAGTTTTACCCTCACAGTGTAAACAAAGCCACCTGGAAGTTTGAACTGGAAGGAGCCCACCGCAGCTCAGCAAGGCCACTGTGGCCAGACTCCCCCTCAGCAGATTCCCTCCTCTCTGTGCAGGGCATCTCTGGAAAAAAAGGCAGCAGCCCGTGTCAGGCACTTATATATGAAACTCCCACCTCTCTGGAACAGAGCAGGGAGGAAGGCATGGTTGGGGGTCCAGCTTCAGCAGACTTAAACGTCCCTGCCTGGCAGCTCTGAATAGAGCAGGGTCTCTCCCAGCACAGCTCGAGCTTTGATAAGGGACAAACTGCCTCCTCAAGTGGATCCCTGACCCCCGTGTATCCTGATTAGAAGACGCCTCCCAGTAGGGGCTGACAGACACCTCATACAGGAGAGCTCTGGCTGTCATTTGGCAAGTGCCCCTCTGGGATGAAGCTTCCAGAGGAAGAAACAGGTAGCAATCTTTGCTGTTTTGTGGCCTCCACTGGTGACACCCAGGCAAACGGGGTCTGAAGTGGACCTCCAGCAAACTCCATCAGACCAGCAGCAAAGGGGCTTGACTTGTTAGGAGGAAAACTAACAAACAGAAAAGAATAGTATCAACATCAACAAAAAGGACATCCACGCAGAGACCCGAGCTGAAGGTCACCAACTTCAAAGACCAAAGGTAGATGAATCCATGAAGATGGGGAGAAACCAGCACAAAAAGACTGAAAATTCCAAAAACCAGAATGCCTCATCTCCTCCAAAGGATCACAATTCCTTGCCAGCAAAGGAACAAAACTTGACAGAGAATGAGTTTGATGAATTGACAGAAGTAGGCTTCAGAAGGCAGGTAGTAACAAACTTCTCTGAGCTAAAGGAGAGTGATCTAAACCAATGCAACGAAGCTAAGAGCCTTGAAAAAAGGTTAGATGAATTGCTAACTAGAATAACCAGTTTAGAGAAGAACATAAATGAACTGATGGAGCTGAAAAACACAGCATGAGAACATCATGAAGCATACACAAGTATCAATAGCCAAATCGATCAAGCAGAAGAAAGGATATCAGAGATTGAAGATCAACTCAATGAAATAAAGTGAGAAGACAAGATTAGAGAAAAAAAGAGTGAAAATAATCCAGGAGTCGTTTTTTTGAAAAGATCAACAAAATAGATAGACTGCTACCCAGACTCATAAAGAAGAAAAGAGAGAAGAATCAAATAGAAGCAATAAAAAATGATAAAGAGGATATCACCACCGACCCCACAGAAATACAAACTACCATCAGAGAATACTATAAACACC
>NW_012114422.1:5634882-5635436 GCF_000951035.1 Colobus angolensis palliatus
AAAAAAAAAAAAAAAAAAAAGAATTCAAGATTAGGAAACTCACTCAAAACTGCACAACTACATGGAAACTGAACAAACTGCTCCTGAATGACTACTGCGTAAATAACGAAATGAAGGCAGGAATAAAGATGTTCTTTGAAACCAATGAGAACAAAGACACAATGTACCAGAATCTCTGGTACGTTTAAAGCAGTGTGTAGAGGGAAATTTATATCACTAAATGCCCACAAGAGAAAGCAGGAAAGATCTAAAATCAACACCCTAGTATCATATTTAAAAGAACTAGAGAAGCAGGAGCAAACAAATTCAAAAGCTAGCAGAAGGCAAGAAATAACTAAAATCAGAGCAGAACTGAAGGAGAGAGATAGTGACATGGAAAATCCCTTCAAAACATCAATGAATCCAGGAGATGGTTTTTGAAAAGATCAACAAAATAGATAGACTGCTAACCAGACTATTAAGAAGAAAAGAGAGAAGAATCAAATACATGCAATAAAAAATGATAAAGGGGATATCACCACCGACCCCACAGAAATACAAACTACCATCAGAGA
>NW_012114422.1:5635486-5636575 GCF_000951035.1 Colobus angolensis palliatus
AGAATCAAATAGAAGCAATAAAAAATGATAAAGAGGATATCACCACCGACCCCACAGAAATACAAACTACCATCAGAGAATACTATAAACACCTCTACAAAAATAAACTAGAAAATCTAGAAAAAATGGATAAGTTCCTGGACAGATACACCCTCCCAAGACTAAACCAGGAAGAAGTCAAAATATGGAAGAGAGAACCAAGAAATACAGGACTATGTGAAAAGACCAAATATGGAAGGAAGAACCAAGAAATATGGGACTATGTGAAAAGACCAAATCTATGTTTGATTGGTGTCCCTGAAAGTGACTGGGAGAATGGAACCAAGTTGGAAACACTCTTCAGGATATTATCCAGGAGAACTTCTGCAACCTAGCAAAGCAGGCCAACATTCAAATTCAGGCAACACAGAGAACACCACAAAGATACTTCTCAAACAATGAAACTCAAAGACACATAATTATCAGATTCATCAAGGTTGAAATGAAGGAAAAGATATTAAGGGCAGCCAGAGAGAAAGGTCGGGTTACCAACAAATGGAAGTGCATGAGACTAACAGCGATCTCTCAGCAGAAACTCTACAAGCTCGAAGAGAGTGAGGGCCAATATTCAACATTCTTAAAGAAAAGAATTTTAAACCCAGGATTTCATATCCAGCCAAACTAATCTTCATAAGCAGAGGAGACATAAAATCCTTTACAGACAAGCAAATGCTGAGACATTTTTTCACCTCTATATTTTGCCTTACAAGAGCTCCTGAAGGAAGCACTAAACATGCAAATGATCAACCGGTACCAGCCACTGCAAAAACAAACCAAATTGTAAAGACCATTGATGCTATGAAGAAACTGCATCACTAACGGGCAAAATAACCAGCTAGCATCATAATGACAGGATCTAATTCACAAATAACAATATTAACCTTAAAATTTAAATAGGCTGCATGCCTCAATTAAAAGACATAGACTGGCAAATTGGATAAAGGGTAAAAACCCATCTGTGTGCTGTATTCAGGAGACCCATCTCATGTGCCAAGACACACAGAGGCTCAAAATAAAGGGATGGAGGAATATTTACCAAGCAAAAAAAAA
>NW_012114422.1:5637409-5638067 GCF_000951035.1 Colobus angolensis palliatus
ATAAAGGGATGGAGGAATATTTACCAAGCAAATGAAAAGCAAAAAAAAAAAAAAAAAAAAAGGCAGGGGTTGCAATTCTAGTCTCCTATTAAACAGACTTTAACCAACAAAGTTCAAAAGAGACAAAGAAGGGCATTACATAATGGTAAAGGGATCAATGCAACAAGAAGAGCTAACTATCCTAAATATATATGCACCTAATATAGGAGCATCCAGAATCATAAAGCAAGTTGTTAGGGGCCTACAAAGAGACTTAGACTCCCACACAATAAAAGTGGGAGACTTTAACACCCCACTGTCAATTTTAGACAGATCAGTGAGACTGAAAATTAACAAGGATATTCAGTACTTGAACTCAGCTCTGGACCAAAAGACCTAATAGACATCTACAGAACTCCCCACCCCAAATCAACAGAATATACATTCTTCTAAGCACCATATCACACTTATTCTAAAATTAACCACCTCATTGGAATTAAAACACTCCTCAGCAAATGCAAAGGAATGTAAATTATAACAATCTCTCAGACCACAGCACAATCAAATTAGAATTCAAGATTAGGAAATAACAAGGGAAGCAGCAGAGACCTGTGCAGGCGCGAACGACTCTGTCTGACAACTTTGAAGAGAGCAGTGGATCTCCCAACACGGAGGTTGA
>NW_012114422.1:5638117-5645670 GCF_000951035.1 Colobus angolensis palliatus
CAATAGAAAAAGAGGGAATCCTCCCTAACTGATTTTATGTGGCTAGCATCATCTTAATACCAAAACCTGGCAGAGACACAACAAGAAAAGAAAATTTCGGGCCAATATCCCTGATGAATATTGACATGAAAATCCTCAATAAAATACTGTCAAACCAAATTCAGCAACACATCAAAAAGCTTATCCACCATGATCAAGTCAGCTTCATCTCAGGGATGCAAGGCTGGTTCAACATGCACAAATCAATAAATGTAATTCATCGCATAAACAGAACCAATGACAAAAACCACATGATTATATCAATAGATGAAGAAAAGGTCTTTAACAAAATTTAGCAGCCCTTCATCCTAGAAACTGTCAACAAACTAGGTATTGATGGAACATATCTTGAAATAATAAGAGCTATTTATGACAAACCCACAGCCAATATCATACTGAATGGGCAAAAAACTGGAAGCATTCCCTTTGAAAACTGGCACAAGACAAGGATGTCCTCTTTCACCATTCCTATTCAACATAGTATTGGAAGTTCTGGCCAGGGCAATCAGGCAAGAGAAAGAAATAAAGGGCATTCAATTAGGAAAAGAGAAAGTCAAATTATCTCTCTTTGCAGATGACATAATTGTGTACTTAGAAAACCCCATCATCTCAGTCCAAAATCTCCTTAAGCTGATAAACAAATTCAGCAAAGTCTCAGGATACAAAATCAATGTCCAAAAATCACAAGCATTCCTATACACCAATAATAGAGAGCTAATCGATGAGTGAACTCCCATTAACAGTTGCTACAAAGAGAATAAAATACATAGGAATACAACTTACAAGGGACGTGAAGAACCTCTTAAATGAGAATTACAAACTACTGCTCAAGGAGATAAAAGAGGACACAAACAAATGGAAAAACATTCCATGCTCATGGATAGGAAGAATCAATATAGTGAAAATAGCCATATTACCCAAAGTAATTTATAGATTCAATGTTATCCCCATCAAGCTACCATTGACTTTCTTCACAGAATTGGAAAAAAACTACTTTAAATTTTATATGGAACCAAAAAGGAGCATTCCCTTTGAAAACTGGCACAAGACAAGGATGTCCTCTTTCACCATTCCTATTCAACATAGTATTGGAAGTTCTGGCCAGGGCAATCAGGCGAAATAAAGGGCCCACAATCCTAAGGAGGAGCCCAAATCCTAAGCAAAAAACAAAACAAAGCTGGAGGCATCATGCTACCTGACTTCCAACTATACTACAAGACTACAGTAACCAAAATAGTATGGTACTGGTACCAAAAGAGATACATAGACCAACGGAACAGAACAGAGGCCTCAGAAATATGCCACACATCTACAACCATCTGATCTTTGACAAACCTGACAAAACCAAGCAATGGGGAAAGAATTTCCTATTTAATAAATGGTGTTGGGAAAACTGGCTAGCCACATGCAGAGAGAAGAAACTGTATCCCTTCCTTACACCTCATACAAAAATTAACTCAAGATGGATTAAAGACTTTACTTAAGACCTAAAACCATTAAAACCCTAGAAGAAAACCTAGGCGATACCATTCAGGACATAGGTATAGGCAAAGACTTCATGACTGAAACACCAAAAGCAATGGCAATGAAAGTCAAAATTGATAAATAGGATCTAATTAAACTAAAGAGCTTCTGCACAGCAAAGAAACTATCATCAGAGTGAACAGGCAACCTACAGAGTAGGAGAAAATTTTTGCAGTCTATCCATTTGCATCTGACAAAAGGCAAATATCCAGAATGTAAAAAGAACTCGGACAAATGTACAAGAAAAAATCAAGCAACCCCATCAAAAAGTGGGTGAAGGATGTGAAAAGACACTTCTCAAAATAAGACATTTATGCAGCCAAAAAACATATGAAAAATTGTTCATCATAACTACAATGAGATACCATCTCATGCCAGTTAGAATGGCGATCATTAAAAAGTCAGGAAACAACAGACGATGGAGAGGATGTGGAGAAATAAAAATGCTTTTACACCATTGGTGGCAGTGTAAATTAGTTCAACCATCGTGGAAGACAGTGTGGCGATTCCTCAGTGATCTAGAACTAGAAATACCATTTGACCCAGCATCCCCATTGCTGGGTATATATTTAAAGGGTTATAAATCATTCTCCTATAAAGACACATGCACACATATGTTTATTGCTATTCACTATTCTCTGTTCACAACAACAAAGACTTGGAACCAACCCAAATGCCCATCAATGACAGATTGAACAAAGAAAATGTGTCACATATACACCAAGGAATACTATGTAGCCATAAAAAAAGATGAGTTCATGTCCTTTGCAGGAACATGATGAAGCTGGAAACCATCATTATCAGCAAACTAATACAGGAACAGAAAACCAAACACTGCATGTTCTCACTCATATGTAGGAGTTGAACAATGAGAACATGTGGACACAGGGAGGGAAACATCACACACTGGGGCCTGTCGGGGGATTTGGGGCTAGGGGAGGGATAGCATTAGGAGAAATACCTAATGTAGATAATGGGTTGATGAGGGCAGCAAACCACCATATCATGTGGATACCTATGTAACAAACCTGCATATTCTGCCCATGTATCCCAGAACTTAAAGTATAATAATAAGAAAAGAAATAGGCAAAAGCCTTATAACCATTCCCCAGTAATGACTTATGGTTTTTATAATGTCTTTATTATTAAATATGAGGTAAATAATAATAATGATCCAAGTCTAGGCTAAATAATCTCTGAAATATCCTGAAAACATGTGTTTTGTTTTTATCATTTATTGTCAATAAATAAATATAATAATCAATAATTAAGATGGCATTTAACAAAGTCAAATTAGAAAAATTAAAAGCATAGAAAAATAATATCTTACAATGAATAGAAACAAAACCAGATTATTTAGTAGTAACTGAAAGGTATTATGATAAAACCAGTAAAAGTATTAGTAATAAATATGAAGAATATCTGACTGCCAGTATTCTTCATCGTTTACTATTTCAATAATTTTGAATATACTTAAGTTCACTAGGCTTGATTCTTCATTTTAAAAATGAGAATGAAACACACACACATACACATGGACACTTGAAGGCCATGTAGGTTACATGGCAACCTAAATGACTGTTGTGTAGTTCAGCCATAATAACAGGCATTGGTGAAAACTTTTCTTTTCATCATAAAATTTCAGGAGAAATACACACACACACACAAGCACATATTATATTTACAAACACATACATATAGATATATACAATAAATGAAATAATAAATGTTATATTAATTTACCTACACATGAAAGCATATGTATCAAATCAGTTATATTCATCAAAATAAGAAGCATATCTAACCATTCACACAGATTAACAATTTATGTATATATATGTATATATATACATATATGTATATATATTGTATTATATACAATATATATATGTATACAATTCAATATATGTATATATATTGAAAACATATTTCCTTATCCTTTGGATTTTTGTTGTAAAGCATACGAAAAGAATAACTAAGACACACCTATAGTCATTAACGGTTTTCTTGATCTGTTCATCTTCTATGAAAATTATATCTAGTAGTCTACTTTGCATTCATATCTTTTCTCTCATTTTATAACACTAACAATAACAATATTGATATTTAAATAATTTACCACCTTGGATATGGTACATTTTTCTATTAATGCTGTTTTTGGTATTTTAAGATTAGAAAAATTTTAAAAGAGAATTACCTATGTGGTATATATTTTGATATTCAAAAAATTTTAAAACACCATATTAGTCAGGGTTCTCTAGAGGGACAGAACTAATGGAACATATGTGTGTGTGTGTGTATGTGTGTATGTGTATGAGTTATATATATAAAATATATGACTTTATTAAGTATTAACTAACACGATCACAGGGTCCCACAATAGTTCATCTGCAGGCTGAGGAGCAAGGAGAGCCAGTCCAAGTTTCAAAAGTGAAGAACTTGGAGTCCAGTGTTCAAGGGCAAGAAGCATCCATCATGGGAGAAAGACATAGACTGGGAGGCCAGGCCAGTCTCTCTTTTCACATTTTTCTGCCTGCTTATATTCTAGCCAGGCTGGCTGCTGATTAGACTATGCCCACCCAGATTAAAGGGTGGATCTGCCTTTCCCAGCCCACTGATTCAAATGTTAATCTCCTTTGGCAACACCCTCACAGACACCCCTAGGATCAATACTTTGTATCCTTCAATTCAATCAAGTTGACAGTATTAACTATCACAAATACCAATATAGAATATATATAACAGTAAAACATTCAGATAATATATGATAAATAATACCTCTCCTATCACCATGTAGCACTTCTTAGAATAAGTTTAGTTTACTTATTGTGCATGTAAACATTGGAAAAGACTACTCAATCAAATAAGTCACATCATATTTCTCATCATAGCTCTGGGCAGTAACAGTATTAACTAGCTCCTTTTCTAAGATTTAAGAAGTGTTATGTCTGATTTATTTTACATTGGCAAAGGCCTGAATCAAGTCTTAAAACAAAGTTATGCCTAAATTATTAAAAGTGTGACTTGATTTTGAATTAAAATTTAAAAGACTAGATCAAGATATGTTAAAAGCAACATGCATTATTTCAAGGACCCAAAGAAACAATTATGGTAACATCCATAGTTCTTTTCATTATAACATGATAGACCTCATAAAGTCAATATTGTTGTTGAAAAGAAAAAGACACCCACCTCTGAATTGCACAAGCATTTTAACTATTTGATTGCTGCATTCCTAAAACTACCATTACTTCATAATTTTGAGCTGGACTGGTATAATAGTGGTAGGCATGAGGAGCATGCCCCTTCACTACTAAATTATTTATTTCCTTAGCCATGCTTCTTGCTACTTGGTTGATATACTTTACATAAATTGTCCTGAGATGGAAAAAGCTACATCCCCCCAAAAATGATAAATATAGGACTATAAGGACCTGGCCATTTATTTGCAATGCAGCATCAATATGAATAGCTGCCTATCATCTATCTATCTATCTATCTATCTATCTATCTATCTATCTATCTATCTATCTATCTATCTATCTATCCTCTCTCTCGCTCTCTCTCTCTCTCTCTCATATCTATCTAAACAATCACAACATTGTGTAATGGTAAAAAAATATGGAACAAATAGGATTCCCAATAGCTGATGATGGAAGTAAAATGATTGCAAACCCTTTGGAGAGTTCAGTGAAGTTAAATACACACAATATAACCCAGCAATTTCTCTCTTAGCAAATAGAAATGCACAGGTCCTTGAATAATGTCATTTAATTCAACATCATTTTGTTATTTTAATATAATGTTGATGAGAAAAAAAAAAAAAGATTCCTGTCTGGAGCCACTGCCTGTGGCGTTTGCAAGTTCTCCCCATGTCTGCCTGGGTTTTCTCCAGGTCTCCTTGTTTACTCCCGCACCCCAAAGATGTGCATGTTGTCTATATGGTTGCAGTCTGAATGAGGGTGGGAGTGTGTGTGAGTGTGTCCTGCAGTGAAATACTGTCCTGCGTAGGGTGGGTTCTTCCCTTGGACCCTGAGCTGCCAGGATAGTCTGTGGTCACCTGTGCCCATGCACTGGGGAATAAGCTGATTAGAAAGTGAATGGATGCAAAACACAAATTGTCCTAAAATAAACATCTGTAAAGTGTATGATAATTAGACAAATGCACAACAATAAATGATGCGGGAGGAAAGCTCTCAGCAAGCCTGCCGTATTTGTGATTGCTTTTGATCTGCATGGCTGTAGAAGGTGCTCCTTAAAATTTTTGCTTTGCAACCACTTATTCCTTGATTTAACTCACCACAATGACCACCATCACTCACTGATTCACTAAAAATTGTAAATTATTATCTTACTTGTTTTTATTAATCTTTCTTAAGTGTATATATAGCTCATACTTATTTTAATGTTCAATGATATAAGTCTTTCATGTCTTTATTTAGAAGTTGAGTAATGTTTTTGTGACCAGAAATATGATATGGGAAATTAACTCTTGTTTCTGTCACTTAGCCTACAGTAAAATTGATTTGGTTATACATCATTTTGCTTAAAGTCACCATTTCCAAGAACCTGTCAACAATGTTAAGGACTTACTATATACATGCTTCAAACCCATGTGCAAGAATATTCATAGAGGCAGTATTTAGAATAGAGGCAGTATTCAGAACACAGAAGTGACTCAAATATATCATCAATAGAATATTAAAAATCTGCACAAAAGGATACTGAGTTAAAAAAATAAACTAGTTACATTGACATATTAAGTTAAATTTTAGAAACATAATGCATACAAATATGTGATTTTATAAATCTAGAATACAAAGCTAGGCAAACTTTTATGGGGCTAAAAATCAGGCTGTTACTCGCTTTTGAGTGAAGAGAGAAATTACGGACTCAGAGGTGGCAGGATAGGAGCATTACCAGTATCAGTAATTTTTAAAACTAGTGTGTGATTATTAAATTGTTAATTTTTAAATAATTTATTGAAATTTATCATTTATGATTTGAACACTTATATCCATGTTTTACATTTCATTTTTAAAGATGACTGAAAAAACTAAACATTTGGAAGTAACTCTTTTGTATTTAAGCTGTAAATATAATTTTTGTCCTTGTCTAGAAAAAATTACATTCAAAGGGGCATATTATACTCAAATCAAGCATGAACTGGTGTCCAGGAGACTTGGATTTACATTCTTATAGTTGCATTAAGTATTGGGATGACCTCTGCAAAATAACCCTTTTGAACATAATTCACCCTCTCTACATAATTGAAAATCTGAAGATTGAGTTCAATACTTCTGACACTATTCAGTTGACAAGTGAGGTGTTTCATATTTGGGTTCTCCAATAGAGAATACAATATCCATCTTACCTTTACTCCTAAGAAACACAAGCTCTTTTTCAATCTGGGCACAATATTTCTTACAAAGTTTGGGTGTGTAATATGTTTACTTGCAACCTGTTTTTTGTCCCATTAGGTAGAAGTTCTTGGTAGTGAATGATAAGAGCAAGTGTTGGGTGAGACTGACAGTGCCATTTCAATGTGGCTGAATCTTTAAGGAAGGGCTTGCCCTCTTCCCTTTCTTTCTCCTTTCAACTATTCTGGCATCCTGGTGTAGTCAACACTGGCGTAAATGAGGCTCAGAATGTCTAACAGATATTGGCTGCTGTTTACTCAGCAGTGTCATAATTACCAAGGCGCAAGATAATCCAGGCAGCTACGCACAGCTGAGGCCTCCCTTTGTTCTTTATACTAGCCTAACATTGTCATAACTGGAGTTCCAGAAGTCAAAATAAAACAATCGACTTAAAAACCATAAACAAAAATAGCGAAGTATGGTATAGAAAGCTCCATAGATGCTCAACCCTGGAATACTTAGCTCCATACTTCTTTTATATGAAGTATGAATTTCTTTTATATGAAGTTTTAAATTTAACATTTTGATTAATTCAATGCTATAAAGCATTTTTGCTAATACAATAATGAA
>NW_012114422.1:5645720-5648528 GCF_000951035.1 Colobus angolensis palliatus
GGACTCAGAGGTGGCAGGATAGGAGCATTACCAGTATCAGTAATTTTTAAAACTAGTGTGTGATTATTAAATTGTTAATTTTTAAATAATTTATTGAAATTTAACATTTATGATTTGAACACTTATATCCATGTTTTACATTTCATTTTTAAAGATGACTGAAAAAACTAAACATTTGGAAGTAACTCTTTTGTATTTAAGCTGTAAATATAATTTTTGTCCTTGTCTAGAAAAAATTACATTCAAAGGGGCATATTATACTCAAATCAAGCATGAACTGGTGTCCAGGAGACTTGGATTTACATTCTTATAGTTGCATTAAGTATTGGGATGACCTCTGCAAAATAACCCTTTTGAACATAATTCACCCTCTCTACATAATTGAAAATCTGAAGATTGAGTTCAATACTTCTGACACTATTCAGTTGACAAGTGAGGTGTTTCATATTTGGGTTCTCCAATAGAGAATACAATATCCATCTTACCTTTACTCCTAAGAAACACAAGCTCTTTTTCAATCTGGGCACAATATTTCTTACAAAGTTTGGGTGTGTAATATGTTTACTTGCAACCTGTTTTTTGTCCCATTAGGTAGAAGTTCTTGGTAGTGAATGATAAGAGCAAGTGTTGGGTGAGACTGACAGTGCCATTTCAATGTGGCTGAATCTTTAAGGAAGGGCTTGCCCTCTTCCCTTTCTTTCTCCTTTCAACTATTCTGGCATCCTGGTGTAGTCAACACTGGCGTAAATGAGGCTCAGAATGTCTAACAGATATTGGCTGCTGTTTACTCAGCAGTGTCATAATTACCAAGGCGCAAGATAATCCAGGCAGCTACGCACAGCTGAGGCCTCCCTTTGTTCTTTATACTAGCCTAACATTGTCATAACTGGAGTTCCAGAAGTCAAAATAAAACAATCGACTTAAAAACCATAAACAAAAATAGCGAAGTATGGTATAGAAAGCTCCATAGATGCTCAACCCTGGAATACTTAGCTCCATACTTCTTTTATATGAAGTATGAATTTCTTTTATATGAAGTTTTAAATTTAACATTTTGATTAATTCAATGCTATAAAGCATTTTTGCTAATACAATAATGAACTTAATCTTCAACAATGTGGACTGACATATAATTATAATATGCTATTCTTTGGCAAAATAACATTAATTTTTAAAATTAATTATGATCAATAAAAATAATGAATATCAAACATTGAGCCTACAATTGCATAATCACTGCCCTTTAATTTATAATCTCCACAACAAATTTCTGCATACCTCTCTGCTTTTACTGATATCCTTGGAATCTATCTGAATTCTTTCTAAAATGCACTTTCTTGTTCTTCCTCTATAAATACATAATTAGTTGAGTTGACAAGTTTATTAATTATTGCACATCACTGGACTTATATTTCAGAGATATCTGAAATTTTTTTCATATCTTCTGTCTTTCAGAAGATATGAAGTATTTATTTATATTGCTATTTGTACTTTTTGCTTTTCACTCTCCAGTCAGTATAGTTGTTATACTGTTCTGTTGCATGATATTTTTACAACTCTTGCATTTTGAGTTATTTTGTAAAAATAATCTTACACTTGCTTATGAAGTCAAAGTTGCTGTTTAGCTCTCAATTGGAAGAAAGATTCAAAAGGTGTATGGTTTCTCCTTGGGTCATGAATAACACATTCTGAATATGTTAATTTACACAGAGCATCTCAGCATGTAGTAGATATTCTGGGTTAAATCGTGTCCCTCCAAAAGATTTGTTGCAGTCATGACCCAGTACCCGAAAATGTGATCTTATTTGGAAATAATATAATTACAGATGAAATTAGTTAATTTAGGATTTGGTCCTGCTAAAGAAGGCTGGGACCTTAATCCAGTATGACTTGCATCCTTATAAGAAGAAGACAGAGATAGGAAGGGCACCGCATGAAAACAAAGGCAGAGACTGGAGTGATGCACCTGCAAGTCAAGGAAAATCAAGGATTGCAGGCACACACTAGAAACTAGGAGACAGGCAATGAACAGATAGATTCTCCCTCAAAGTCCTCATAAAGAACTCACCCTGCCAACACCTTGATTTCAGACTTTTAGATTCCAGAACTGTGAAAAAATATATGCGTTACATTAAGCCATCCATTTTTGATACTTTCTTATGGCAACCTTAAGAAAATACTACAGTAAATATTGACTTTTATTTAAGAAGTATATATATTGGCTTATACTCACTCAGCTGATGTATTATTATTGTCTTCTGAAAAAATGTAAAACTACACAGTATTAAGCATGTGGGTTTTAGAAATAAGCTGGACTCAGATATTTACTCAGTCACTTATAACTGTGTGGTAAGAAAAAAAGTATTCATGCTTTTTAACTCTGAAAGTCTCATTTATAATATGTATAAAATATTTTCTTCCTCGGCACGTGAGACCTGATATTTAATTTTAACTGGTATCTTTAAAGTATTTTCCCTATATTGTTTGGCTTACAGAGGTGAGAAGTCAACATCACTTGCCCTTGCTTGCACCTAAACACATCTTGTTAACACTATATGCATGACAGCACCATTATATTTTAAGAATTGTTCTTCTACATTTCTATATCAAGCACAGCATACTTCCCTCAGTATAATATGTATAAAATATTTTCTTCCTCGGCACGTGAGACCTGATATTTAATTTTAACTGGTATCTTTAAAGTATTTTCCCTATATTGTTTGGATTACAGAGGTGAGAAGTCAACATCACTTGCCCTTGCTTGCACCTAAACACATCTTGTTAACACTATATGCATGCATTCCAAAC
>NW_012114422.1:5649105-5658951 GCF_000951035.1 Colobus angolensis palliatus
TTACAGAGGTGAGAAGTCAACATCACTTGCCCTTGCTTGCACCTAAACACATCTTGTTAACACTATATGCATGCATTCCAAACGTATAGACTACGTAATGCCACACGGTAAAGCTATGAACAAATTGTTCTACTTTACCCTCTTAGTCTTTCTTCTCACTGAAGAGTTTAGAATTGACACAGTGTAAAGTCAGGTAATTCTAATATTGCTAATTAAATACACAGAGTCACATTTTCTACAGTTAGCAGTGATGTTTCTTAGAATTACCAGTGTTACAAATGCAGTTACTTCCGTATTGTCAATATAACTCACCTGTGTCTATTACATGAGTAACCTGGTCAACTGATGAGATTGCTATTTGAGTCAATGCATCTTTATGTAAGTACATATTAAGCCATATTACAACATAAAGCAATTGGTTCCCTCATGTTGAACGTTATCATATGTAATTCTTACTATTTCCCAGTGAATAGCCAAGGAATTTAGGCAATCGAAGCACCCACGAGGCCTTCATCACTCCTTTAGCATCAGTTCTAAACTGAATGATCTGAGAAGTTCTCTGCAGTTTCTGTGTGAACCTAAGAATAGGACAGTGGTGTAAGCGCTGCCAGATGTGCTTCTACATTTGGAATGTACATAATGCAAGGTTTTCTTGAAGAAATACTTCAACTAGAAAGTAGGCAAGAGTACGTTGCATAAAATCAAGACAGTATCTATAAATATAACAACATAAATTCAATAGTATATTCTGTGTAGTGCAAAGAGAGGTACTATAGTATGGTGTTTTTGTATATAATTCATTGGGTCAGACTGCATAAGGTGGATTATCTCTTCATCACTTAATATTTGTGTGACCTTAACTAATGGCTCCTTTACTTTGGACTTTAATTTCCTTATCTTTATAATGGAAATAATAATATTTATTTATGTGAATATCATGGGTCTTCCAAATAGTCCAACAACTTCTTCATGTCTATGTCCCCTGGAAGTAAGTTCAAGGCAAAACCATTTTTCTGGTGGGAAAAAAAAAAAAAAAATATATATATATATATATGACCTGATTGATTTCTGGAATTTATTTTAGTCAAAGAGTAGGATGCATGCATATGATTCTTCAGTTTCTCTATTCTTGTGATAACCCAAAGTGGACCAGGGAGAAAGAACAGAAAACAACTCCATACACTTTCAGGCTTCCATCCTTGATCCACAAATGGTATTCTCTTTGCTTCTAAACATTGTTTCTCCTGATGCAGTTAACCTTCAGTGATTGTCATGGGCCATGGCTAATCTGTAGTTTAGGGTTCTAATTCAACCACTTGTTCATTTGTGGGATGCTCATACAACCCTTTGATTAAAATGTTACTTAGGCCGGGCACATTGGTTCAAATTTGTAATGGCAGCACTTTGGGAGGCCGAGGCGGGGGATCACTTGAGATCAGGAGTTCGGGACCAGCCTGGCCAACATGGTGAAACCTCATCTCTACTTAAAATAGAAAAATCAGCTGAACGTGGTGGCTCATGCCTGTAATCACAGCTGCTTGGGAGGCTGAGGCAGGAGAATCACTTGAACCCAGGAGGTAGAGGTTGCAGTGAGCTGAGGTCATGCCACTGAACTCCAACCTGGGCAAGAGCGAGACTGTCTCCAAAAAAATTAACAAATACATAAAATAGTTAATTAAAGATGAAGTTTGACTATTACAACTTTCTTGTCCTTGTATCAGGCCTATAATCATGAGCAATCTGTGCTCTCTGACTACTTCAGAGGAGAAGCTTATTCTTCATAGTGTTATTTACATCCAAAGAATGTTTATCACAAGTGAAAGGCAACATTAGACTCAGCTGTTTTTTTCTTACTGAAGGAATAGTTATGAACTCTTGGAACTTAAATATTCCATTTCTCAGTAATGGCTAAAGTTTAGGGCCCCATTGTCTTGCCTTGAGAATTTTAAATATGTTATTTCTGATACATATTTTTGCCATAAATTTATGCTATATAAGACTTCCTACATTTTCCCCTTATACCTCATGCTTTTGTTTTTGTTTTGCTTTGTTTTTGTCTAGATTCTCAAAGAACTGATTCTTTTTCTTGAAGTCTAGCAGTTTTACTGAAATACATATTGATCATTCTGAAACATTATGTAGTTTTCTTTTTTTAATGCAAAAAAATTTTTCTGAATAATACATTTTAGTATGTGTTCTGCTCCCTTGCCTGATTTTCTGCTTCAGAAATTTCTATTAACTCAGAATTTTATTGTCTACATTTAATATTCATTACTTTGTGGTGAAAAACTTATATTGCTTTTATATTTTGCTTTTTCTTTTCTTTTTAACTTTTATGCTTCTTAATGCATTATTATTTTTGTAATGCACTCCTGAGTTCTTATTTGTTTAATCTTAATTTCTAAATACTTAAAAAAAACCAATTATTTCTGCATTCCTGCCACCCATTTCAGATATTTATAACTTTCACATATTGTATTTTCATATGTCCTATAAATATCTTAATGTTTCTTAATCATCTTGAATAACAAGTTAAGGTCATGATATTTTTAGCAGATTTTTGGTGTGACTATACAGTGTTAGTAGCATAGACCTTCATAATTTTCTATGAATGCACGTGTTTGTGTATCTGTGTGTGTGTGAAATTAGTTTCTGTATTTTTTAGGCAGAAGCTTGATTCAGTAGCTTTTCTGAATTCACAATATTTGCTTTTCTATTGTTTCATGTAATGTTAAAAATATGGGTTCCTCGACCCATAGCTAAGGTGACCTTCTCACTTTAAACAACAGCAAAACTGTACACATTTATAAGTGAACTGTTTTCTGGTGCTGGATAACAAACAGCAAAGTGAAAGAGGCTGGATCCATAAGTGAGTTCCACATTCACCCAAGGTTTTACCTTTTAATGCATTCCTAGTCAGGAAAGCAGATCCCAAGCTGAGCCTAGGTGCATACATGGGAAGATCAGAGCTTCTCAGTTCGCAAATTTGTTAGGCAGGTTTTGGGAAATGTAAAATTATACAGAGGAGAACCCCCACCCAGAAAACTGTGAAGGGATTGTCCTAAAGTCCTTGGCCAAAATCTTGGCTTCTGGGAAGGCCATTCATTGAGGCCTCTGGGAAGCCTAGCAGCAAGTCGTTGTTGATGCATAGAGAATCAAAGGTTACGCATTTCTGAAGCTAAAGCTCTGCCAGAGCAAAGAACTCTCATGAAGCAGTTAGATTATTTAATTGAAACTTACGAAGGCAATTTTGTCAGGCAACTAAATTACTAGTGGATACTCCTGAATCTGTTCAAGGAGATTGTGTGTGTGTGTATGTATGTGTGTATACATACATTTGTATATGTGTGTGTGTGTATACATATAATATATGGGAAAAACTGCAATAAGTAGGAACACATCAAGGGTTGACCCGTATGTTGGAAATAGGGGACAAGGACTTTGATGCTACCATTATAAATATAAATACAGACATGAAGAACAGTGTCGTCCTATTGGTTGAATAAGACTCTATAGAAATAGAATCTATTAAAATGAAAATTCTGTAACTAAAAATCATAATACTGACGAACAATTGTATATTGATTATGTAATATACCATATTGAGAAGCTAGAAAGCCAATCCACACAAACTGAAAGTAGAACAAAGGGTAGACATTAAAAAATGAAGGTAGACATTAACCAAGTTGGAAACATTAATTTAAGTTTACAGATAGAACATATTAGTTATTTTGATAAATTCCTAACATAGTTGATCAACATAAAAAATGAAAAAATAAATAATCATTAGAAATGATGGAGGTACCATTAGACATTGTAAAGACCTTAAACTGGTGAACAATATGAAGAACACTGTTTACATTAACAAATTAAATAATTTACATGACATGAACAAAGTTCTTGAAAACTCAGTTTAGCAAAGATGATACAAAAGGAATTTAAAACACTAAAGGGCCCTACGTCACTTTAGAAGAATTATACTTTTAAAACATTTTGCAAAAAGTCTCAAGGACCTGGTGGCTTCATTGGTATATTTTGTCAAACTTTTAATAATGAAAACATAGTAATTTTATAAACTTCTTTCAGGAAATAAGGGTGAATTGTATTTTATTTATTCCATTTAAGTCACTCAAAAATAAAATATGAATTTCTTAATCAAATTGTAAAAACATATAAAAATTTTAACACACTAAGGCATGGGTTTATCCCAATTATGGAAGTTTGTTTTAATATTTTAAATCAACCAAAATAGTCTTGCACATTATCAACAAAAAAATTTTAAGAATTATCTCAACATATTCAGGAAATGCAGTGACAAAATCCAAAACCAATTTATAATTTAAAAAAAAATTCATAAAATAGCAATAGAAATTAACTATAAGGTTAGAATAGATTGTGTATAATCTACAACTAAGATTATTATTGTTAAAATATTAGATGGTTTCTTTTAATTTGGAGGTTAAGAGTATGTTATCTTAACTTTTAACTTTTCCTCCCTCCCTTCCTTTCTTTTCCTTTTCTTTTCTTTCTGTTTTGTTTCGTTTCTTTTTTCTATTCCCTTTCTTTCCTTCTTTCTCTCTCTTTCCTTCCTCCCTCCATCCCTCTCTCCTTTCCCTTTTCTCTTTTCTTTTCTTTTCTCTCTCTTTTTTTTTTTTTTTTTCAGGGTCTCTGGCCCAGGCTGGAGTGTCATAGCTCAATCATGGCTCATAGCAGCCTCTACCTTCCAGGTTTCAGTAATCCTCTTACCTCAGCTACTTTCGTTTTATTGTGTGTGTGTGGAGACAGGGTCTCACTATGTGGCCCTTTCTGTTCTTGAACTCCTGGGCTCAAGTGATCTTCCTGCCTCAACCTCCCAAAGTGCTGAGATTACAGGTGTGAGGCCCTGCGCCTGGCCCATCTTAATATTTATATTCAGTATTGCGCTAGAAAGAACAAATAGTGACATAATCTAAGAGCTAGAAAGGATACAGATAGAGAAATAAGTAAAAACTCTTTTATGTGTGTATAATATGTCTGTGTTGAGAAAATGCTAAGGATTCTAATAAATGTTTTTTAGTAAAATCTAGTATATAATAATACTTTTCTTTTTATAACCTAGCAATAAAAACTAAAACAAAAATTATAAAAATAGTCCTTCTAACAGAGGAGGAGCACCATCATCTTGGACAAATACCGCCACTTTAAGTTCCAGCTCCCTTTCTAGTCTCACGCATTTCCAGGAAATCATGTAGAAGCCTCTCTTCTAACTACAAGCAGCCAGAAAGAGCAGACAATAAAACACAGACAAGACAGCTCAGGCACAGAGGGAGGTGGGGGAAAAGTCTTTAGGGTAACTGCCAAACTCCACTCTCATACAATGAGCCTCAGTAAAATGGTGGGCCTTTATAAGCACATTCCTTTCCCTTCAGATGCACTAAAATAGGAAATCTAAAAGCAGACTCAGGGAGTATGTCTGCAGCTGCAGAAACATGTATGGGAACAGACACACAACTCTCCCTCCCAGTTAAGCACAACAAAAAGACACAGAAGCAGTCCAAGCCTCTGATAAACATTATTACCTTGAATACTTACAAACTCTTAGTCTGAGGCCGGGCGCGGTGGCTCATGCCTGTAATCTCAGCACTTTGGGAGGCCGAGGCGGGAGGATCATGAGGTCAGGAGTTTGAGACGAGCCTGACCAACATGGTGAAACCCCGTCTCTACTAAAAATACTAAAAAAAAAATAAAAAAAAAAAATTAGCTGGACGTGGTGGTGTGTGCCTGTAACCTCAGCTACTCCGGAGGCTGAGGCAGGAGAATTGCTTGAACCCGGGAGGCAGAGGTTGCAGTGAGCCGAGATACCGCCACTGCACTCTAGCCTAGCCTGGGCAGCAGAGACTCCATCTCAAAAAAACTCTTAGTCTGTAATAAAGTGTGCCTCTGATCCAACTCTGCTAGATGCCCTCTTCAAGGGCCACCTTTCGTGATTCTTTCCTCTTTCTTTAATTCTTACATTTACCATGGGATTCTATCCTTGAATATTTGTACAGAATAATGTACTTTCTAACAACAGTTAAATATTAGATGAATATTATTGTTGAATCATTTTATTTTGATTGATATAAAGATACATCAATTCACAAATGATAACAGCAGTGATGCTTAACCCAGTAGTCTCTAATAGCTCATTTATTTTTGACCCACTTTGAAGTATAAATTGAAAATTGGTGTGAGAGTAAAAATTGCCTTTGAAAGCAAGGCTTCTGCAGCTTTTATTAGAAGCCCTTGAATAATAAGTGAGTTTTGAGATGTATACATTTTCTTCTTTTTAGAAATTATGAAGGCAATTTCCTCAGATAATACTAAAATAATTTTAGAAAATAATGTGGAAATGGTAAAAGTACATCTAATACTTTTATTGTAACCTGAAGCTATTCTATGAATATATGAATTGTCATCATTTTCAGTGTTCTATGATTAAAGAATAAAAATGACTTAAGGATAAAGGGTGCATAGTGCTTCATAATATTTAGTTGCCAATTACATACATTGGGAAAAAGGGATCAGGCTAACTTTAAATAAATTGTAATGTTATTATTATAAGCAATTGTATCTCTTAATTTCCCACATTTTATTTTAATAATAGACTAGATCTCAGCCTCAAAGAGTTTTTGAAGGGGTGGCCTGCCCCTCCACACCTGTGGGTGTTTCTCGTTAGGTGGAAGGAGAGACTTGAGAAAAGAAATGAGACACAAAGTATAAAGAAAAAGTGGGCCCAGGGGACCGGCGCTCAGCATACAGAGGACCCGCACCGGCACCGGTCTCTGAGTTGCCTCAGTATTTATTGATCATTATCTTTACCATCTCAGAAAAAGGGAAGTGGCAGGATAATAGGATCATAGTAGGGAGAAGGTCAGCAGTAAGACATATGAATAAAGATCTCTGTGACATGAATAAGTTTAAGGAAAAGTGCTGTGCCTTCATATGAATATGCAAACATCTCCATAAACCTTTTTAGTGCACAAAGAGCAGCATTGAGCTAGCAAGTCCCACCTTCAGCCCTAAGGCGATTTTCTTTCATCTTAGTAAATAGAACATACAATTGGGTTTTACACCAAGATGTTCCATTGCCCAGGGATGGGCAGGAGACAGATGCTTTTCTCTATCTCAACTGCCAAGAGGCCTTCTTTCCTCTTTTACTAGTCCTCCTCAGCACAGACCCTTCACAGGCATCAGGCTTGGGGACGATCAGCTCTTTCCCTTCCCACGAGGCCATATTTCAGACTATCACATGGGGAGAAACCTTGGACAATACCTAGCTTTCCTAGGCAGAGGTCCCTGTGACTTTTGGCAGTGTATTTCTCCCTGGGTACTTGAGAGTAAGAGAATGGTGATGACTTTTCACAAGCATACTGCCTTCAGGCACTTGTTTAACAGCACCCTGCACAGCCCAAAATCCTTTAAACCTTGAGTCACCACAGCACATGTCTCTTGCAAGGACAAGGTTGGGGGTAGGGTCACAGATTAACAGCATCTCAAATATAGAACAAAATGGAATGTATCTCTCTTTCTTTTACCCACAAGTTTTCATTCTCAAAATTACTTAGAGATCACTTAATCTTCATTTACAGTTAACCCTTAATGTCACATCAGTATTAATCTTACTTGGAAATAATTATATTATTTTATCAATTGAATATAAATTAGAATACTTTTTAAAACAAAAGCTGAGCATGGTTTTATTTTGTAGCTAAAAATGTAATTTAAGAATCTACTATTTAATTGTTTAATCTAAAATTCTCAAGCAGTATGTCTACCATATGTAATTGATTTTTTATTTTACAGGGTGTTTTGATGGGCAAATGTTTTGAATTTTGATTAATTTCAGCTTATCAATTTCTTTATTTTATGATTGCTCTTTCAATCTCCCTAAGAAAATTTCCTACCAATGATTACAAAGAAAATTCCTTTAAGACTGTATAGTTTTTTAAAGTATCTTGCAATTTATTATTCATTTTCAGTCTGATTTGATTTTTTTAAGTTATTATATTCTTATATGAACTTTAGAACTGCTTGTTAATTTTTACTACAAGCCTTCTTGGATTATATAATGAAGCATTGGAACTACCAGTCATTTCACGGAGAACTAACATCATAACGATATTGCGTCTCACCAAAGTTTGGTAGTTTTCAGTGTAGTGCTCTGTCACTTCATAAGTTAAAGATATTCCAAAATATATATATATATTTTAATCTCATGGTAAATGTAAGAATTAAAGAAAGAGGAAAGAATCATGAAAGGTGGCCCTTGAAGAGGGCTTCTGGCAGAGTTAGGTCAGAGGCACACTTTATTACAGACTAAGGGTTTTTTGTTTTTGTTTTTTGTTTTTTTGAGATGGAGTCTCTGCCGCCCAGGCTAGGCTAGAGTGCAGTGGCAGTATCTCAGCTCACTGCAACCTCTGCTTCCCGGGTTCAAGCGATTCTCCTGCCTCAGCCTCACATATCTCTCTTTTGAACAGCAAGCATTCAAATCAGGGTTCAGTAACATCATCAAAGTGTGAACAAGAAGGCTGCTAGAGCTGGCAGTGTCACCAAGTCTGCTCAGAAAGTTCAGAAACCTAATGAATGTTATCCGTACACCTACCACCCCATCGTAATCAGTGGAAATATCTCAGAACTGTTTGTCTCAATTGACCATTGAAATTTTCTTGCACCACAAAATCATTAAGCTGGAAAGAAAACTCAAACTGGGAACTGCTTGGGGCAAACCTGCCTCCCAATCTTTTCAAAGTCATCCCTCTGCTCCCTGAGATAAACACCTATCTGATTGCCTCCTTTAGAAAGACTAAACAGAAACTCAGAAAAATGCAACCTGGAAATCTCTTCCCCGCTTTGAGTTTTCCCACCTTTCTGGACTGAACCAATATTCATTTTACATATATTGATTGATACTTTATGTCTGCCTAAAATGTGTAAAACCAAGCTGTGCTCTGATCACCTTGGGCGCATGTCATTAGAACCTCCTGAGGCTGTGTCATGGGTGTGCATCCTCAAACTTGGCAAAATAAACTTTCTAAATTAACTGAGACCTGTCTCAAATTTTCTGGGTTCAAAATATCTATCTAGGCATAAGCAGAATACAAAATATGTAGAGAAAACAGATGTTTCTGAGGAACTTTGTTACTAAATATAACCATGACAATTAATTGCATTAATACCACTTTCCAATACACTAAAAATCTAAAATTCTGTCCTACAAAGAAATCACAGCATGAAGGCATTATTTAAAACCTCTTCTTTTTCCATTATTTTGTCAATTTCTTTGAACCATCTTTAATGCTAGCTGAGATTCAAATTTACATAACAACCAGTAACTGTCTAGTTGTTCCCCAATCTCTTCACCTTCTAACATCTAAATTCAGGGCTTTTAAAAAGGACTTGAAACATTGGTTGAAGTGAGAGATGGTGGTGGAGACTTACTTATAAGTGACTTTTTTTCTTCCTGAGGAGGAAATATAGTCTTCTTCATATACCTGTTGCTTCCTTCCCTCTCTACCTTAGGTGATCCAACTGTAACCATGATACTCTCCCTTTCCCCCAATGCAAGGAACGGAACTGTCTATGACATCAAAATCACAATTCTATTACCTCACTGCGCTGGAGGCCTTAGAGGAAGGGGAAGTTGTGAACAGCCCTGGGCTCCTCTTAAGCTTTGCAAAGTGTTCTGGATAGGGCTAATTGCAGAACCAAGAGAGAAAGTGAGATAGAAAGCCCCTAAGGAAAAATTTCTAAACATACAAGAATGTGACCACCCTCTGGGCTTACACAAACAACTTATCTGGAAAACCCCCAGCCGTTTGAGGTTGC
>NW_012114422.1:5659452-5661159 GCF_000951035.1 Colobus angolensis palliatus
AATATCGGCCCCTGGCTACAGCGCTTCCCAGAGGCCTGGGCAGAAACAGGAGGTTTGGGACTGGCAAAACACCGTCCTGCCATATTTGTTGAAGTTAAACCTGGGACGAATCCTGTTCGGGTACGGCAGTACCCAATGCCCTTAGAAGCCAGAGAAGGAATTACACCACACATCCGCCAGCTCCTAGATCAGGAAATTCTACGCGCCTGCCACTCAGCATGGAACACCCCATTACTGCCGGCACGCAAACCTAATAGTAAAGACTATAGGCCAGTACAAGACCTGAGAGAGGTCAACAAAAGAGTCATGGACATTCACCCCACTGTGCCAAACCCATATACCCTCTTAAGCACCTTAAGCCCTGAAAAACAGTGGTACACCATCCTGGATTTAAAAGATGCCTTTTTCAGCCTGCCTTTAGCTCCTAAGAGTCAGGAACTTTTTGCATTCGAATGGACAGATCCCGAGAGGGGCATAAACGGCCAGCTAACGTGGACCAGACTACCACAGGGATTCAAAAATTCCCCAACTCTGTTCGACGAGGCCCTCCACGAAGATCTGGGTGAGTACCGGCGACAGCACCCCGAGATCACTCTTTTACAGTATGTTGATGATCTTTTAATAGCAGCTGGATCCCCAGAGGCCTGCCTGCAAGGAACCGAAAGCCTCCTAAAGGCTTTGGGAGATCTAGGCTACCGAGCCTTGGCAAAGAAAGCTCAGATCTGCAAATCAGAGGTAACCTACTTAGGATATCTGTTAAAAGGGGGGCAACGCTGTTTGACGGATGCCCGAAAAGAGACTGTCCTACATATCCCTAGACCCCAATCAACACGACAAGTAAGAGAGTTCTTGGGGTCGGCAGGGTTCTGTAGACTCTGGATACCGGGCTTTGCAGAATTGGCTAAACCACTATACCAGGCCACAAAAGAACAGCAGTCCTTTAATTGGACAAAAGAGGCTGAGCTGGCTTTCCAACAAATCAAAACTGCTCTACTATCAGCCCCTGCGTTGGGACTCCCTGATGTCTCCAAGCCCTTCCACCTATACGTGGACGAAAGCCGGGGTGTAGCCAAAGCAGTACTGACTCAGTATTTAGGTCCTTGGCGGAGACCGGTTGCATATTTGTCAAAGAAACTGGACTCAGTGGCTGCTGGGTGGCCTCCTTGCCTCCGGGTAATCGCGGCCACTGCCTTAATGGTCAAAGACGCTGATAAACTGACCATGGGCCAAGAATTGCAGGTCACTACCCCACATGCCATTGAAGGCGTACTCAGACAACCACCTGATTGGTGGCTTAGCAATGCCCAGCTCACCCACTACCAGGGACTGCTACTAAACCCCCTCAGAATAACTTTCATGCCCCCAACGGCCCTAAACCCCGCGTCCCTACTGCCAAATCCGGACTTGGAGAGTCCACTCCACAACTGTTCCGAGATATTGGCCCAGGTACACGGAGTCAGAGAAGACCTACAGGACCGGCCACTGCCAGACGCTGACCTCGTCTGGTTCACCAATGGAAGCAGTTTCATCCACCAAGGACAAAAGTACGCGGGGGCGGCGGTAACCTCAGAAACCAAAGTCTTTTGGGCGGAACCCCAGGGGATGTCGGCCCAAAAGGCCGAACTGGTGGCATTAACTCAGGCCCTAAAATTGGGGAAAGACCAAAAACTAACGGTATATACTGACAGCCGATATGCCTTTGCCACC
>NW_012114422.1:5661489-5663509 GCF_000951035.1 Colobus angolensis palliatus
GTCCACTGTCCGGGACACCAAAAGACAACTGACATGGTCTCCCGGGGAAATAACCTGGCTGATCAGACTGCTAAAAATGTGGCTCAAACCCCTTCACAGCTCCTAGCCCTTCAGCTGCCTGACCCAGGGCCCCCAGAGCTACCCTCTAACCCGGAGTACTCAGAGGGCGACCTCCAGTGGATAAACAAGCTCCCTATGGCTCAGATCCACAACAAGTGGTGGAAAGACTGTGAAGACAACATTATACTCCCAGACAAATTAGGACAACGGATACTAGAACGAATCCATCATAGTACCCATTTAGGCTCAAGGCCAATATTGGACTTAATGAGACACTCAAAACTAAAAATCAGAGATGCTTCTAAAAAAGTTGAACAAGTGACTAAAAATTGTGTAGTATGCCAACTCAATAATGCAGGAAACCGACCCCAGACCACTGGAAAAGGACAAAGGAAATAGACCTGGGGCTTATTGGGAAATTGACTTCACTGAAATAAAACCAGGAAAATATGGATACAAATACCTACTAGTTTTTATAGATACTTTTTCAGGATGGACAGAAGCCTTCCCAACCAAAAAGGAAACTGCCCAGGTCGTAGCCAAGAAAATCCTAGAAGAAATCCTGCCCAGGTATGGCTGCCCAGCTATGATAGGGTCGGACAAGGGGCCAGCCTTCATCGCCAAGGTAAGTCAGGGACTGGCTTCCATTCTCAGGGCAAATTGGAAATTACATTGTGCATATCGCCCCCAAAGCTCAGGACAGGTAGAAAGAATGAACAGAACATTAAAGGAGACTCTGACTAAATTGACCATGGAGACTGGCGCTAACTGGGTAGTCCTTCTCCCCTACTCCCTGTTCAGGGCAAGAAACTCCCCCTACAGATTAGGTCTCACCCCTTATGAAATAATGTATGGCAGACCCCCCCCATTGTCCCTAACCTAAAAGACAATCTCATCAAATCTGATGTCGATGATAGTGTTGAACTCTTATTTTCCCTACAAGCCTTACAGAAAATTCATGAAGAGATCTGACCTAGACTAAGAGAACTATACAAAACAGGACCTCCACCCATTCCACATCAGATCCGGCCAGGAGACTGGGTTCTCCGTAAGCGTCACCGACAAGAAACCTTAGAACCAAGGTGGAAAGGGCCGTTCCAGGTGATCCTAACTACACCAACAGCACTCAAAGTAGAAGGAATTGCTGCCTGGATCCACTACACCCACGCCAAGCTAGTAGACCCACTCTCGGGTTTCGTTGGGCCCTCCACAGAGAAAACCGCAGCCTGGACAATTGACCGGACTAAAGACAATCCTTTAAAACTCACCCTGCGCCGTCAACAACTGTAATTATGGTATCCATCTCCTTTGTGACGCTCTTGCTCTTGCGGGCCTTCAGCTGGAAAATCCAAGCACAGCAGGCTTCATCCCCATTTGCCTGGCATTTTTTCCTAGCAGAAAATTGGACCAACTATGCTCAGACACAGGTACAAGGCCATCTTCTGGCCATAGCTGATTGCCCCCCTCGAGGTTGTAGCTCTCCTATCTATGTTAATTTTACTGATTTCTAGGCACAACTGGGAAAAGTCGCCCCAGCTATTTGCTTTCTCTTTGACCAACAAGTCCCCTATTGTAAAAACACATGGGTTGAACAAAGCATCGGTTGCCCCTATAGCTCATGTAAAATCCACACTGTCAAGACTCTCACGGCCTCAGACACCCTCTCGAGCCAAGTGTGGAATTCCCATAATTTTTTTAAAACTGCCACAGCCTACACATGGGTTATCTGGGATCCCTGGGACTCCCATTGGACCTCCCAACAGAAGGGGGCCATGTATATGACATCTGGGACAAAGTGGCCTAGCAGCCGCCTCTATCTATGGCACTCACTTGTTCAGATCCAAACCACCCTCCACGCTAACATTCAGAAACAGGAAACAGAACTAAACAAACAACTCTCCACTTTAGCCTCCTCCCGCCCTTTCTCCTGGTTATCTCTGCTGAGAGAGGGGTTACTTCT
>NW_012114422.1:5664194-5665008 GCF_000951035.1 Colobus angolensis palliatus
CAGAAACAGGAAACAGAACTAAACAAACAACTCTCCACTTTAGCCTCCTCCCGCCCTTTCTCCTGGTTATCTCTGCTGAGAGAGGGGTTACTTCTGGCAAATGCCACCAGTCTGGGAAACCTCTCTGCATGTTTTTTTTGTGCTACCCTAGGACAACCACCCCTGGTGGCCGTCCCACTCCCAGCCCCCTTCAATAATTCCCTAATAACAAACTCCAGCCAAGGATCCTCCCCCATCTCAGATGTCCCTTTGTTCTTAAACCCCGAACAGACACAGGTTTTATTTTGTTATTCAAACGCTAGCACCTCCCTTTGCAACACAACCTCTCCTCCCAACTCCACTCTATACGCCCCTCATGGCTCATTCTTCTGGTGTAATGGAACTCTATATAAAAATCTTACTGTTCAGGCCACTAAGGGCCTCCTATGTCTCCCTGTTACAATAGTTCCCCAACTAACCCTGCGAACCCCTGCTGAATATCTGGGAGGAGACTACGTGCCTTCCTTCAGGGCAAAAAGGGCCGTATTTCTTCCCTTAGTAGCCGGTGTCTCACTCACCACATCCGTAATAGCTGCAGGGTTAGCAGGAGGAGCCTTAGGCCACGCTCTCGTCACTACCACTAAGCTCTCCCAACAATTCTCTATAGCAATGGAAGCTTCAGCCGAATCCCTAGCCTCATTACAAAGGCAACTGACCTCCCTCGCCCAAGTTACTTTGCGAAATCGACGCGCCCTAGACCTGCTTACTGCCGAAAAAGGGGGAACTTGCCTTTTTCTCAAGGAAGACTGTTGTTTTTACATAAATGAATCTGGGT
>NW_012114422.1:5665274-5694947 GCF_000951035.1 Colobus angolensis palliatus
AAACAACTTATCTGGAAAACCCCCAGCCGTTTGAGGTTGTGAAAAAGGCGGGAACCAGTCAGAAACTGCCGAATGTTCAACTTTAAATATCAACCAATAATAAGCTTGTAACTACTGTTTCTCTGTAACTTGTTTGTACCTTGCTATAAAAGAAACCCTGAAACAGCAGTCAGGACCTCTCTTTTTACCTGCCATTGTTAGGTGCAGAGAGGTCCGGGTTCGAACTTGAAATAAAGCGACCCCGGCTATTTGGCTTTGACTCTGGACTCTGGTGGTTGCTTACTGGGGTCTCGCGACTTCGGGTACAACAAAAGGCCCCCAAACTGTTGTAAATTCTAGGCTTAAAAGGTTTGAGCCCATCCTGCAGCTAGAAGAGGGGTTCCTGGGACTCAGAGCGGGCCCCTTAGGACTATGGACTACATTTCCCAGCAGCCTTCATGTCACATTGGCGTCCTCTACTGGTGGTCAGGGGAGTCCTTCCAAGAGAGGGCTGTAGAGGGCAGGGCAGGGCAGGGCAGGGCAGGAGAGCAGCTGAGAGGAGCCTTGGCTAAAACTATTAAGGACCAGGATGACAAAGAAAACCCCTTTTTTCCGGCCAAACAAAACAAAGCAAAAGACCAAAAAATAAGCAAAAAAGAGTTTTGTATGTAAATCTGTGTGTCAGAGTTGTTTTCCTAGGAAACCTGACCCTAAACATTTGAAGCCAGGAGTCAACCAAAGTAGCCAACTCTAAAATGGGAGTTTGGGGTTGGATGGCTTGCTAGTTGGTTGGCTGTGAAGACCCTATCGTTAGTGGTAGTTGGATGACTAATAGTCCATTGGTATGGCTTGTGGTAGTGGTAAAATTATTAACCTTCCATTGGCATTTAACTGAGAAGAAATACCAATGGAGAGGAATATACTAGGAAGCGCATTGGCTCAGCATTTTGAGAGTTTCATATGAATTAGTAATACTAACTTTATAAAATCCAGTGGGTGCTGCTGAGTTTCTTCAATGCTTCAGAACGTCTAGGGATGATTAATCTCCAATTAAAACCTAAGTGTGAAAGCCAGATGGCCTCCTTGGCAGCATGTAAAGAGACTCATTTCCTACAGCTGGAACATAGGAAAAGCTCAGGATCATGGCTAAGTCTTAGTTACAGAGAAGGCTGTATTCTCAATGCTAGCAATATGTTACACTGAGGTCAGAGACCTCATAGAAAGGATTGGGGCTCTGAGACTTCACATAGAGTTGTCTTTGTCAATGTATTCAGAAGTCAACAAATCTCAGACTCTCATGGCACCTCTGTACCTGCAGAATGTCTCAGTCTTCTGTGCTAAAGCAGAAAACTCAGCTATTGAAAAAACGCACAGTTATCTTCCTTGTTGAAAAAATGTGCTCCCCTCATCATCTAACCTTACATCTCTTTCTGAGTGCAGTCTTAATGATTAGCATTGTATTAGTTTCCAGTGGTTGCTTTAACTAGTTAGCACAATTGGTGACTTAAAGCAACAGAAATGTGTTATCTTATAGTTGTGGAGGCTAAAAGTCTGAAGTCAGTATTAGTGATCCCAAATCAAAGTGCTGTCAGGATTTCTAGTCATTACTGGCATTTCTTGGCTTGTGGTTTTATCATTCCAATTTCCGCTTCTATCTTTACTTTGCCTTTCTCTCTTCTGTCATGTTAAAACTCCCTCTCCCTCCCTCTTACAGGGGTGCATGAAATTGTATTTGGGGCTCACCCTAGTAATTCAGGATAATCTTCCCCCTCAAGATTCTTAACACATCTGAATGACCCTTTTGCCTTGTAACATTTTTATGTCACAAGCATTAGGACTTAACATTTTTATGTCTCAAGGATTAGGACTTAATATTTTGGGGTGGCCATTATTTAGCCTACTATAAGCATTAATTCACAATATTATCTGGTATGGAAAGGAATAGACATTTTTATTAATGTTACAGAATACATCATAAGTGAATTGCAGATCTTGGCCAACAATTACTAGAAGGAGACGGGATGGTATGTGTGTGATAGGATTCTGAAGGTGCTGAATCAAGGGTGGTGGGATGTAATAATGAATTAAGGAGAACTTTAGACGACAGAAGAGCACATTCTCATGATACAGCAAGCATCACATTAAACTACACATTTTAGCTTTTTAGGTGCTTGCCATCTAAGCACTTTAGATATTTTGTGTATAGGGACCAGAAGATAAGTAAAGAACTCATGATCTTGACAAGGGTGATTTCTTCTGATCAGCAGAAAACAGATGGTTTTACACAATTAGGGAAGGAAGGAATAGGTGTGTAACCCACATGATTCACTTTAGTAAACCTTAGTGTTTTATTTTCTAATTCTAACCATAAATGTATTTACGCAGCAGTTCTGGCCTCAGAAGAGGATGGTTACGAAGAACTCACATCGCTCAGGAATGAGAATTTGAGTCCCATTACCACATAAGAAACCAAAACCTGCAAACATGATAGCTGAACATGAGAATTTAGAATAAATAATAGAGGAAGAAGGCGATGGGAGCCAAGCTAGGACTTGAAAACAACTACGTAGCTGGGCCTGCGTGTCACTAACCTCCCTCTTCTAAATTTGAACTGAGAAACAGAGGCCCGTAGGAGCCAGAGAGAAGCTGCTTCCTGCCTGTGCATATGTTAAGTGTATTTGTGCCGTACAAGAAGTATGAAATTGTAGCAAAAAACGTTTTCGTGCTTCTGAATGTTCATGGCTTTCAGAGCAAAAAATACAGGCAATCTAGGATAATGGATTGTTGAACAGAAATTCATGAATAAAATGCTTCTTAGAGATGTATAAGTTTATCTATGTGTTTACACTTTGAAGAGGAATAAAACCTCAAGCCATGAAGGAAGGCAAAAACCTAAGGACTTTTATTTGAGATTTGTTTACATTAGGAAAATAAGGTTTCTCTTCTTTCCTCAGGAGGGGAGGGTGGCAGCTATACAGCAGCTCCTTATGAGATCCTAGATTTGTCACTTGAGGGCTCCTCTTCTGTGGCACAAACCCGGAAGTGCAGTTGACAACTGCCCTAATTTCATTGCCTCCGAGAGATTGGGATAAGGGAAAGTGATGTTGTTATTGCTATAATTAATTCTAATGCCTGATCTAGAAAATAGATGCTTTCTTTCAGAAGAAAATTATAAATATAGGTGTTAAAACCTGATCAGTCAAGTTTCGACAGCCATGGGGTTGTGCTGCTCAGATGTACTTTCGAGAGAACCTATTGTGAGCAGGGTAGATGGTAACAATCCTCCATCTGCCACACATTTGGATTTCCGGCAGTCTCATGACAAAGTTGCATTCTCTTCAGATTTCTCACAGACAAAGAATGAGAATGACTAGGGAATAAAGTTGGTTTGTTTCTAGTCCAATGTAGTACTCCACTAATGGGCATTTTTTCCTCTGGAGCTTCTCGTTTACTTGGTCAAGAATTTCTCAGAGCTTCACTGCAGTCTGCGACTCTCCCAAATCAATTCTTCTGTATTTCCTCTTGTTTTTATAGTTATAAATACTATGTCAAGGTTAGAAAGTTCTACCTACCTTCTCCTGCCCATTAAATCTCTTCATTGTCTAATTACATCTTTGTATGTGCTTCTCAGAAGACCTTAACTAACAACAACAAAAACCAAACAATTTGCTTATAGATGGGATCCTGAACAACACACATTTCTGGTCTTGCCCAACTCTTCTTTTCTCTGCCATAATATGGCCTGAAGAAAAATAGAGACTATGACATTGATCTTCTATATCAACTGTATTACATTAATTCTCCCAATTTGCAAGAAGTGGCCAGTAGGTTAAAAGTTTTGGTAAGACACATGCATTCCAGAGGGTTGAAATAAAGCTTACATATATTCAGGGGCATTCATCATTAGTAGGAAATATTAGGCTTCCATTGGTTTAGGGTATGGATATACTGGAACGGCTCCTTTAAAGTAATAGGGAAATTATTGTAACTTACACTGTCCACAATAGGAGAGAAAAACAAACACACAAAATCTTTGGTAGGCCTTTGGGTTTATGGAATTACCATGTTTCACAATTGATAATGATGTTTTAGCTCATATAATATGTGACACAAAAGACTAACAGCTCTTGGTGAGTATCAGAGCAGAAAAGGATGATGTAGAAGGTCTGAAATGTAATGCAAGTCCATCCTATTTTTGTACTGTAGGATTTGGCAGACCCTATTGTTCCAGACTTGTTAGTATTACAGGAAGACACTGTGTAGAGTTTATAACAAGCCCCCATGGGAGAATCATAAGGAAGCCTGATAGATCATTGATAAAATTATGCCATCCACAGAGAAAAATACCATTTGAAAAGCAGTTCCTGGCATGATAGTGAATCCAGGTAGAGATGAAGTGCCTGTCCAAAAAACACCAAGTTGCCTGGTAGCCAGAAATGCCAACCATAAGGTAAGTTCCGTTGCACTCACTAATTCATAAAACTGGCTGGGTAGGCAGGATTTCATGGTGAAGTAAATGTGGTAAACCAAGTTCACAAGCAATATTGGAGGATGGAAGTAAATTATTTGAGCAGGTAGCCAGCCCTTGTGTTTCCTACCATGCTTCTACCATGCCTCTCCATGAGCTCACACTGTGTCCCTTTAGGGTGGTTCCAATATAACCAGCAGATGGAGTAGAAAGACCATGCTTGTTTTTACAGATAGATTTTCTTGATATGGTATGTGATTTCACTTCGCATGTCAGGGCAAGCTGAAAATGCATTTGGAATATACTAGAGATCTGCTTTATGTGCCCCTGAAAGGCGGAGAGGGAAAATCTTCCCGATGGTTAGTTTTCACATTAACTCTGGACCTTCACTCTGTGAGAAAAGAGAGTAAGCCTGAGAAAAGTATGACACACACACACACACACACACACACACACACACACACACACACACCCCAGTATGAATGGCTTGACTGGGCTGGTTGATCTAGGTCTGAAATGACAGACTAGGAGACCATGAGTAGGAGGCATGTAAAAAGAACTGTTGTGGTGAACATAAAGTGTGAAGGGCAATTTAGCTACTGTAACTGCAACCCACAGGGATGAGTTATGAACTCTTGACATGTCACTGTAGTTTAAGGGGATTAACTAGCCACTTTGTTGTGGCAAAGAGACATTACATTAGATTCTACAATACCAAAAGGTGTGGCAATTTATCTTGGCTAGAATCAACACATATAAAGTATTGTATTGCCATTCCTGCACATAATGTCTTGGCCACACAATATTTAAGGGTTACAGATTGTTTCATTCACCAACACAGGATCCTGAATAATACTGAATTGGCTTAAGATACCAATTTTATATCAAGAATTTTGCAACTCATGATCTAAGATCCAAGAGTCCAGTCATGTTACTGCACCATTCAGTACACAGAAGGTGCTGGCTTGATAGGGCAAAGGAATGGCCTGTCCAAGGTGAAGTTGAAGTGCCATTTGGATATGATGCCTTGTGCTGATGGACACTGTGTGCCAAGATAAAGTATACACTCTACATCAGTGACAATTATGAAGCCCTGTGTCCTTAATAAGTAAAATACAATCCAAGGTACATAAGTAGTAGTGTCACTTTTTAGCATTCTCCAGAAACCCATCTGGAGATTTTGCCTTTCCTGTCTATACAACTGTAGGTTCTGTTTTGAATCTGTGGTTCTCAGAAGGAAAATGCTTCTATTGGGGAAATAACAAGAGTCCAGTTCAACTTGAACCTATGGCTGTCACTCATTCACTTCACGCTTCTCATTACAGGAGAACCACTGACAAGGAAACAAGTCACTTTCCTTTTAGAGACAGTGAACTTAAATCATCAGGAGATAGTACAACTAATATTACATATTCAGGCACTCAAGTGACTCACTTGTGCATCTATTCTTTGCCAAATAATGAAAGGAAGTGGTAAAGTTCACTAATATCATCTGAGACGTATTGCTCAGGAGTTAAGACCACTCAGAGATAAAGTTCTTAGTCAAGCTGTAAAGTAAATCTCTGAAACCACAAGAAGCATAAGTCAAACACAAGACAAATCTAGACTTGGTAGTATATTAGAGATACCATAAGTATCAGGTTTAGTTATGAGCATATAACTGCAGGAATATAATATCAACATGGTATAGCAATGGGAACTTTTATGCATACCCATAAATATCAGTTTATAATTATTTCAGGAAGAGCTGCTGGCTAAAATTACTGAAAATGTGTTTTCTTATCACATTATACAAATGAGCAGCTCTAAGGCATGCAAGAGTGGTCTATGTTCTTAGGGCTTCCTAGAGGTCCCCTGCTACCAGAATAAATCATTCACTTCTTTCAGGTTTTTGCAGTGTTGGCAGCTCACATCTATCTCCTGAGCCCCTCCTTAAGAATGGCTCTCATCTAAAAAAGTTTTCTTGCCTAAACTTATATTCTCTTACCCAAGAAGCCAGTGTTCAATGTCTGGCCAAGGGAACGAATGTAGATGCAAGTTTCCTGGCTTCAATACAAGACAAGTCTGTAGGGTTATCCCCGTGCCAGAGTTCTGAGTTTGACCAGCCAAGACCTCTGTAGTAACCGAATCTTAGTTCAAATTATTGTTCTGCCAATTCTGCTCTCTTCAGTCTTCAACAATGTTTATCAAAAGAGCAATTCCTGTTTAATCTCTTGTATATAAATCTCTGTCTCAGATTCCACTTCCCAAAGAAACCCAACTTCAAAATTCATTTGTTTATAGTCAATTTTTTTCAGATTATGGAAATGTTGATAAAGTTATATATTCTGGTAACCAAAAAGGAAATATGACTTTTTTTTGCTTTGCCAAGGTAATGTGAAAGAATCTATACTGGCAGTCAACATGAACTTGTTTTGAAGTTGATGCATCCCCCAGATCATTGACTTTCTACCAAACAAATTGAAATGCAGAGAGATATTTCAAAATAAAATTATATCAGGTGCCCTTACATCAACAGAAGATACAACATCATTTATTTTTTGACCCCCAGAGGTAATTCACAGGCATCAGATAAATAATTATATTAGAAATAGGGGATTAGATCACTCCTTCCTCAAAATCTGTATCATTGTTTTAGTTTTACCCACTAGTCCTACTACCAATGTTGTATCTTGAATACCAGAATTTTGGTGAAGGTTGACATCTCTGAACTGTCACATTTAAAATGCCAGGTAATTAGTGGCCTGTATTCCTTTGCTGTATTTAGTCAAGAATGGTATTTTTGCAGGAGCAGAATAAACTAATTCTAAAAACATACCCAGGGGACCATGATGACATTTCCAGTTACTTCAACTTTGCAAACTCAGATTTATGTTTATTTATTTCCTCCGAAATGGTAATAGTCTTTTCTTTTAAGGTAATCCCACTATGAAAAAAGAATGAAAACAAACTTTATCTCATCCTAAATACCTGAACTCTGGCATACAGCTTATGGTTCTTCTAAATATTTCTGATGTCTTAATGAACTTGGAGGCAAAAATGAGTGCTTGTTGCCTTTAACTCTTGATAAGTCCCACCATCTGCCTCAGATTTTATAAGGCAAATATCTTTAAATTTAAAAAGAGCAGGATAAATAAGGTGGTCCTTTAGAAGCAGAGAGAACTTCATTCTTCAGATTTACAACTCTTTATCTTGGTGCTATCTCACTTGGCTTCTTTCCCAGAAATTTTTACTGTCTAAATTGATAGTCTGTCAAGGCTTTTGACCTGGATATAGTAGATTCTTAGAGTTTAACTCTTTCTGCTATTGAATCAATCTCATTTTAAATTGCATTAATCTCTACTAGAATTTTTATGGATTTAAGAAACTAGTTTCCTAAAGAAAAATACTGTAAGCAGGAAATTTGTCTCTGTCCAAACTATGTAATGCATCATAAACAGTGCAAAAAATTGGCTACTCAAAATCTTTCTCATTAGTCATTTCTCTAGGAATTTCTCCCACATTAACTCTGTCTCTGTTAAAAGTGGTTTTAACAGAGAATATTAATCTCATGAAGTCGATTTAAGATACCAATTTTTCTACAATTTGGGAAGAAAATCACTCACATGGTTTAGAATACCAGCATCTGAATGATCTAGAAAGTAGATCAAAATATAATATTCTCTCGTCTACATTTTTAATTCCATATGTGTTTTCTTGGACCTTCAAATTATAACCTCCATTATCTTTTATCAGCCAAGAAAAAAATTAAAAAGAAAGAAAAGAAAAGAAATGATTTCCAGGCAATTGGGGTATATTTTAAGCTGTGATTATGGGAATGTTGTCATTGATGTTCCTAATAGCACCAGCTCTAACTCAAGGGGGAGAAGCATACCATAATGGCTTTCATTTATTGTTGGTGAAAAGCAAAATTGTACAGCTACTTTGGAAGACAGTTTGGCTATTTCTAACAAAACTAAACAAACTCTTAGCATATAATCCAGCAATCATGCTCCTTGGTATTTAGCCAAATGAATTGAAAATGGATGCCTACATGAAATCATGCACAAAGCTATTTATAGCAGCTTATTCATAGTTGCCAATATTTGGAAACAATAAAGATGTTCTTCAATAGTGACTGAGTAAAATAAACTAGTATATCCAGACAATGAAATATTACTCACTGCTAAAAAGAGATGCACTACAAACATGAAAGGGCATGGAGGAAACACATATATATTACTAGTGTCAGAAGCCAGTTGGAAATGGTATGTACTGTATGATTCAGCTGTAGTAGTATATGACATTCTGAAAATGGCAAAACTTTGAAGATAGTAAAAACATTAATTTTTGCCCAGAATTAGAGGAAAGAAAGGGATAAATATATGAAACACAGAAGATTTTTAGGGCAGTCAGACTTTTCTGGATGATATTATAATAGTATAAAAATATAATACATTGGTCAAAACTCATAGTATGCACACCATAGTATGCACACCAAGAATGACCCTTAATGTAAATTATGGACTTTGAGTGACAATGTCCTGTCAATGTTGGGTCATCAGTTGTAACAAATATACCATTCTGGGCTATGTCAATAGTGGGATAAGCTGTGCATGCGTGGTAGCAGAGGATAGATGGGCACTCTTTATTTTCTGCTCAATTTTGACCTGAGCTCCAACCTGTTCTAACAAAATCTAAATAAATTAAAAAATAAAATAAAATAAAAATAAAATTGTAATGAAAAGTCACTCACTACTAGGTGAACACACACACCACAGTCACATCCACATACACCTAAAATAAATTTCCCAGTTAAAAAAAATAAAATAAAAAGAAAAACTAACCTTATTTCTTGCAATTATATATAGATGTAGCTACATATATATATATATATATGTGTGTGTGTGTGTATATACAGATACGTATCACCATTTAATACAAAATAAAACTATTGAATCTAAGCTTTTTTTTTTTTTTTTGGAAAATCTGGAATCCCTGTGTATCACTGTTAACCCAATTAATATTGCATAAATTATTGAATTTATAATTTGTACATCTTTACTGGACAATTTCCAGGCTGCTAAAAAAACAAACAAATAAAAACCCCACTATAGACACATGTTAAAACAAAGTAATTCATTTATGTTCAATAAAAATAATGTTCGATATAAATATACAGTCACTTAATATTAAGAAATTTACTAAGCTGTTTCAGGAGATAGAGTTGATTTACAGATGAATTTAAAATACTTTCTTTAAACCTGGTCCAGTATGAGAACAGTGGATTTACAATGTGCTCTTTAAGTCTGAAACGTGATGAAGGACCCTCAAGGTCAGTATATTTAACAGTGGTTTGCAACTGGCCCAATGGGTTTAACAAATTTGACTTGCAAATCTGACATGCATTTTTTGCACTGACCTTACTGGTTTAAAAGAGGGACATGCAGGACAGTCAATCTTGTGCTGTCCCTTTTCTTTGCCTAAATAATAGGTATACATGAGTACGCCCTGCAAATTCTGGTAAGCCCTTTCAGATATATGACCTGCAGAGATCTTTGCACTATCCAATTCTTCTTGTCCAGTTAAACAAGTTAAAGATCCTTTTGTTGATTTTTAACATTTTTTTATCTGTTTATTTATTTACACAATCCTCCATCTATTATACTGTATAATGTTCTTTCTTCTTCTTTCTTTCTTTTCTTTTTTCTTTTTCTTTCTTTCTTTTTTTTTTTTGGTATGGCTGTAGCTTTGTATGGGTGATCCTTCTGGGGACAAGTATGATCCTAACATAGACACTTAATTTCACTCAGCAAAACCTGAATGAAATGAAATTTAGTAGAGAACTTCCTTTTCTACAAGGTATTTGGGGTTTTTCTTCTGGTTCACATGCAGTTTGTCTTCACACTCTGGTGTAAAGGAATTCTACTTCAATTATATAGCCTGAATAAATATTGTACAGAAGAAATGTACCCTTTGGGGAATTTTAATTCCCTACAATTTACTAAGAATCTACACTGATGTAAAGAGGGAGAGGTCAGTGCAAGAGTGTCTAGCCTTCTATTTTACCTCACCTGTTCTTCTGTGTTAACATTTCAAGAGAATGAGATGAAGTTTTAACTGTGACTCCTAAGTTTTGGCCTTATAATAGGGTATAAAGTGGTAACATTTACAAATACAGGAAGTGTTGATGTATTTATTTGACTAAGAGCAGGTATTGGGAAATAGTATAAAGAGTTTTAGTTGGGTCATACTGTGTTTAGTTTCCTATAAGACATCCAAAAAAAAAAAAAAATGACAAGTAGGCAGGTGAATACTTGAATATTCCTAAAACTATAACTCAACAATAGCTTACCAAGAATTTTCTATTTTCTTTTTAGTTCAACAGTGTAGTAATATTGTAAGTAGATATAAAATATATTTTTCAAAAAGAAAAATGTTCAATGTAATCTAGAACTAAGCAATCCAATTATTTTTCTCCTGTCTCTTTTTATCATTTTTCTTCTTGTTTTTCTTCATCATAAAACACATTTTTCAAAATTAAAACTTTCAGTGTAATCTGGAACTAAGCAAATCAATTATTTTTCTCCTTTTCTTCTTCTACTTGTTTATTATTATCATTGTCATTATTATTATTTTTCTTTTGGCTCAACCATCCCCAAGTTGCGTAAACCCCAAACAAAGCATTATTAACATAGGTAATATAAATTATTTTTCCCCTCATTTCACTGTTTTATTTATAAAGACTAGAAATGACAACAATTTACATATGATTTATCTTGGAACAATTTTTTGGAGAGAACAAATTAAAGAGTGGTCTCTTTAATGGAGTGGCCTCTTTAAATGATTATTTTTGTTACTTATTCCCTTTCACTGAAGTACAGTCATCCCTTGGTATCTGTTGGTGATTGGCTCTAGGACTAACTCCACAATGGATACCAAAATCCAGTGATGCTCAAGTCCCTTAAATTAAATGGTGAGTATTTACATATAACCTACACATATCTTCCCACAGACTTTAAATCATCTCTAGATTACTTATAATACCTAATGTAATGTAAATTTCATGTAAATACTTATTACACTGTATTCTTTAGGGAATAATGACAAGTAATAAAAGTCTACAGAGTCAGTGCAGATACAACTTGTAAAAATATTTTTGATCTATTGTGGTTCAATCCATTGATGTTGAGCCCAAAGACACAAAGGAATGACTGCAATTTATTTAGATTATTTCTCCAGGAAACTTCTGTAGAAAGATGGACTTGGGTGTACTTCTCCAGTCTTGAGAAGAGATATATATTAGAAATCAAAGGACATGGTATAAGTGCAAACTGGAAAATGAACAAGAATTTGAATGAAGCAACTCATGTGGTTCATTCTATCTTAGCATACACAACAAAATAGAAATGTAGAATTATAGTATATATTAAAGAGTGAATTTTTCAGAAATCTGCATGTGTATACTCACATACATATGTCATATATGCATATATATGTTTATACTCATATTCTTTGGGACATTGTGCTAGACTGTTTGGACTACAACAGCAAAATTTCATAGATTGAGTAGAATACAAACAATCAAAAATTATTCCTCACAGTTTTGGAGGCTAGGAGGTCCAATGTCAAGGTGCTGGCAGAATCAGTGTTTTATGATTGCCCTCTTCCTGGGTAGCCATCTTTTTGCTATAACTTCACTTGATGGAAGGGACAAGAGATCTCTACGGAGTCTCTTACATAAGGGCACTAATCCTATATCCTAAAGGCCCCCTCTTAATTCTATCATCTTTAGGGTTAGAATTTCAACATATGAGTTTGTAAGGTCATAAGCATTCAGTCCATGCTGATCTACAACGAGATTAAGCTCATGTTACTTTTCACCCTGTCTAATGTTTACCCAGAGCAAGGCCTTAGCAATATTAACTTTTGCTACCTGTGAGTAGAATATTAGTTTTGTTGCATAACTGTGTATTTTTCTCAGAGACAGATAATTTTCCAGTATTTTCCCTGATGAAAACCTTTATTAAAGCCTTAGAACCTATGCCAACATATATTAGAAAATTATGAGTTTTGCATACATACTTCAAGTGACAGTAATTATTTTACACTTAAAAATGGCACATTTATTTAATTTTCACTCAATTATGTATGAATCACCACTAATTGCCAACGAGAAGTTAACATATGTTTTGTCAAAAAATGTCTCAAGGTTTTCAGTTACTTTGAATTATGTTGATGATGGATTTTTTTTATCACATCATCATTGCAAAAGGTCAGTTCCAATATACGGAATGGCTGATAGTAGATTTGTAATTACTGTAGTGCCTCAGAATGCTATCTGGCCTCCTGGGAGCACTAGCCTATGAATGCTGTTGCCATAGTTGTGAGCAGGAGAATAATGCCGATATTTCAGGTTTCTAGAAATGTAAATGATCCATAGTATAAACCTCGGCCAATGTGTAAGAAGAAGCAGATGAAAAATATTGAAGCACGCTTAGCATGAAAACAGAGGACTATTCAGCTGTAGTTACACCTCGATTACCTTCTCTTTAGTTGCTCATATCAGCTGAGATGTAAACTATGGACTTCATCCGAGTCTGCCTACAGTGGATTCGGCAGGGACCAGGTCTTCTGCGATGCTGAGTAATATCACCCCCAAAAGTTAAAAATACCAAATTCATGACAGTGCTCAAATGACTGGCTAATATGGTGGTAGTCATTAGCCCATCAAGATGCCTTATTTAAGGGGAATGTGTGGGCGATCTTAGTTTTATGGCCCTGAAGTAAGAACTGGATGCCAGGTATAGTTTCAGTGTAGTCACCCCCAAGTATCATGGGCCCAGAGTGAGGAGGGTAGCACTCCAGAGTGGGATGATGATTTCTCGGAGTTTGGTAGATTAAGAGACCAAAACCTGGTAGGGGATATTTATGTTGATGAGGGGATGTCTTGACTAAAATGTGCTATGTCTGATGAATGAATGCATGTACTATGAAATATTAAGGATTTACAGGAGAGATCAATATCCATGTGGATTGGGTTTAAATGTACATCACAGACTTGATTAATTATTGTCTATAGGTTTTATAAAATCTACAATAAAATATGAGAAATAATATTCTGGGTGAGGATTCATAATTAGGAAGAATAAAGCACTGAGATAAAGAATAAGAGCAGACATAATATCCAGGGTTGACACTGCTCACAATCTTTTCTCAAGTCTTTTAATAAACTTCTGGTGAGATGATCAAAATAAAAAATAGATAAATGGGACTCAATTAAACTAAAGAACTAATGCACAGCAAAGGAAACTATCAAAAGAATAAATATACTACCCAAAGAATGAAAAAAATATTTTCAAACTATGCATCCAACAAAGGACTAATATACAGTGTCTATAAGGAACTTAAGATGAATCAACAAGAAACAAACAGCCCCACTGAAAAGTGGATAAAGGACATGAACAGACACTTCTCAAAACCAAGACATGCAAGTGGTCAAAAACATTAAAAAATGCTCAACATCACCAATCCTCAGAGAGATAGAAATCAAAATGACAATGAGATACAATCTCAAACCAATCAGAATGGTTATGATTAAAAAGTCAAAAAATTACAGATGTTTGCAGGCTATGGAGAAAAGGTAATGCTTATACACTGTTGATGGGAACACGAATCTCCAAAGCAGTCTGAAGATTTTCCAAATAACTAAAAATAGAACTACAAACAGATCCAGAAATCCCATACACAAAGGAAAATAAATAATTCTACCAAAAGGATACATGCATTCTATGTTCACTGCAGCACTCTTCACAATAGAAAAGACATGGGATTAATTTATGTGCCCATCGGTGGTAGAATGGATAAAGGAGGTATGGTACATAAACATATGGAATATTACATAACAATAAAGAGAAAGAAGTACTTTGCAGCAACATGAATGCTGCTGGAGGCTGTTATTCTAAGTGAATTAATGTGGGAACAAAAACAAAATATGGCATATTTTCACTTACAAGTGGGCTCTAGACACTGGGTTCACATGCACATAAAGGGGGAACAGTAGACACTGAGGACTTCAAAAGTAGGGAGAGAGGGAAGTACGGGGGCAGGGAGGAAGAGGGGCAAGGATTGAAAAACCTTCCATTGGGTATTATGTTCACTAGCTGGCTGACAGTGTCAATAAAAGCCCAAACCTTAGCATCGCACAATATGCTCTTGTAACAAACCTGCATGTGTACCTCCGGAGTCTAAAATTAAAATGGAAATTAAAACAAAAAATAACAACAAAAAGGCAAAATACAAGAGACCATCATAGAAGCAAAAATGTCAAAAAAAATAGCAAATCTAATAACCAAAAAGTTCTCAAAAAACAAAAACAAAAGCAAAAACCAAAACCTGTGGGTATAAGTAACTGTTGGCAAAAGAATTTGAGAAAACTGCCCCATAAGCAAACACATCCTCTAATGCCCACTTGAAATTTGACCAAGCAACAATGAAGAATGGAAAAAAATCTTAGGAGACAGAGACAACATTCATGGAGGAATATCATTTTGGAATCCCCCACTCTAGGAAAATAACCTGTCCTAATCAAGAAACATTCCCCATCCACAGTGAAGGGTCCCATAATAACTGCACAGCCGAATTTCTGTTTAGCTATAAGCCAATGAGATCTGTATTTTCTACTCTCTCTCTTTCTTGTCAAATGGGAGCATTTAGTGTGGTGTATGTATCAAGGTTTTAAGGGACAGATACTTTTCTTCGCTGTATAAATGTCTGGATCAGGTCTAGCTATTATAGAACCTATTGTATATCATATATGATTTTGGACTTGAGGTGTCTTTCAGTGAAAAGGTTTATTGTGTTTTGAATTCAAAATTGAGCCAACGTTTTCTCAAATTCTCAAATTCTTTCGCCAACAGTTACTCTAACTTTATAAGTAGTTCTGCTTTTCTGTATATTCAAAACCCTGATGTACATTTTCTGGCTCTCTTTTAGCGAGGTGGATTTATAGTTAGTCCTACCCAATGAGTTGTTAATGAGAGTAACAAGTTCCAGTTCCAAATTAGAGCATTTAATTGTCAATGTAAGATTATCCAGAGATCTCTCTCACTCTACCAGCAGAATGCCAACATTTAGTCTGGCGGCTGCTCATTCAGTCTGAATCCTGGGGTAAGGAAAAGTGATGGAGTTGCCGCCTAGTTACAGTCATGTATTGTGAACAATAACTAAACCTTCCTGTAATAAGTCATCATAGTTTTAGAACTGGTTGTTTTGTAGATTCGTTGTCATAGCCTGAATAATAATAATAACAAAAGATAATGTTCACATTCATTATTTCATTGAATCTTCACAGCAACACAATTAGTAGTTTTTTGTGTCTTATTTGTGAAAAAAATGAGGAAATATTTAAAAATACACATTCCTTGATTTTGAGCATATGTCTTATTTCTTAATTTTTATTAAATATGTAAACAAGTGTAGTAGTCCATTCTTATGCTGCTATGAAGAGATACCCAAGACTGGGCAATTTATTAAGAAAAGAGGTTTAATTGACTCACAGTTCAGCATGGCTGGGGAGGCCTCAGGAAACTTACATTCATGGCGGAAGGCACTTTTTCACAGGAAGGCAGGAGAGGGAATGAGAGCCAAGTGAAGGGGGAAGCTCCTTATAAAACCATCGATCTCAAGAGAACTCATTCACTATCACAAGAACAGCATGGGGGGGGAACCACCACCATGATTCAATTGCTTCCTATTGGGTCCCTCCCATGACATGTGAGTATTACAGGGCCCTAACCATATTGTCAGTCAAACTTTTATTACTAAATCTGTTTTCACCCAATCCTTAGGTTATCTACTCTCACTTTCATTGCCTTAAGAGTGCTAAAAATATAGAGTTTACAATAAAATAGTGTATTTTTGAAAGATACTTGTGTTATGGAAAATGGAGAATAGATGTTAGCACGGTACCCAGAGTTGAGAATAATTTTTTTAATGATAGCCAAATCTAAAGGATTCTATAGAACTAAATGAAGATATAATACACTTATAATCCAAAAAAATCTACATTTTGCAACTTTATCTTTTTTCTTTGATGAAGCCATTTACCATATTTTATTTAGAACATACTAGTACTTTTCCAACAGTGCTTTTGTAATACAGATTTATGGTGAATGTCCCTTTGTCTTATTTTTGAGAGTCAGCAATGTAATTTTTGTGATGATTTGTGTTTTCTTTTCACATATACAGAGATAATACAAAAGGGTGAGTTGTAAAATTAGACACAAAAATCATATACTTTGTTCAGAATCAAACTAAAAGGTTATAGGTAATTGAAAGACACAGACACGGCATGGAAGAGCCTGAGACTGCCAGCCCATCCCACAGATCTCTTTTGTAAGACATTCATACAAATTTAACATTTATACTTCTACATGATATAATAAGAGCATCACTTTTAGAAACAGAGCTAGTTAGATTATTGTATCATTCTGGGTTCAATGAGGAGAGAAAATCATGCAGTTGTTGAGTTCTCAACTTTGTAGAAGATGGCACAGCTGTTGCTCACTGGATGACAGAGAAGTTGTGAGGTGTCATGCCAGCAGAACTTGCTGGAAATATGGTCTCTGGAACTTGCCAGAAATCCACCATCTGGGATACTGGACTGTTTACTACATGGTTCTGCTGTCCAATATCCATGGCAGGGTCCAGATACTGTAGAAATGCCTGTGGTTTGAGAGGTGTTGTGAAGTGCCACTTGATTGCCACACACTGCAGGAGCTGGACACTGGGAAAACGCCACTCTTCTTCAAAACTGCTCTGGAGATGAGATGTTTCAAGGAATCTGCTGGCTATCAAGGTATTGCTGCCTGACTTAAGCTGAGAGAGTTAGGCACTACAGAAGCTATGAATGCTACCAGAACCTACAAAGCCAACATATCCAAAGTACAGAACAAAGCTCTTTTTCTCTTGCAGTGCTCTCCGCTGACAAAATGTTCTGCCAGATATTTAAAAGGACCCAAATCTGTGTTCCCAGAGCAGTCTAAAAAGATTAATTTGTGGTTGAGAGGCAATAAATTTATAATCAGCACAACTGTGAAATACCAATATTTGTTTATCTGACAATTCCATCTCTAACTCAAACATTTTCCAGAGTGTCATACCACAAACATCCATAAATTTCAGGTGTTTTGGTCATAAGTGACCTAGACAGACCAGGTATATTTTGCTAAAAACATTCCGTAATAGGAAAGCATTCTGCTAATAAATACTATCAAGAGATTCAATTAGTATCTTCTGAAGGCAATTTGATTAGAGTATTTATTCCCAGGTGCTTCAGAGAAGAAAAAAAGTTACAGACCAGCTGTTAATTCTTGTATTCCCAAATGACCATTGGTCATGACATTTCAGTAATGCAGAGAGATAGTTTTGGTTTTAGATATAATTAAGAATTTTGTTACTAGAATTTAGAAATTTAGGAGAAAGAACTAAGTAAATTATTTATGGCAGAGAGACAGAATTGTTATTTCAAAAGATGTAGAAATGTTGATGGTAAGAAGATTTCAAAACCTTTCTAAAGCATATTTCAGATTTCTCAGAATCAATACTTTACACATTTATTTATATTACTGCCTCAAAATATTATTTTTTACTCATTTTCCAAACTATGTTCTGTCATAATAACTACACTTGTAAGTTGTCCAAAACATTTATTGAAATTTAAGTAATTTCAATCTTACAAATTAACATCTTATATTATGATTATGACATTTTCACTGTTGCTACTTGCTATTTATTGTCATAACAAATAATTTTAAGCAACCAATCAAAATGTCCACTGTTTGTATTATGACACATAAGAATCTGTGATCATTTATTTCAACATTCAGAAATATTGAAAGATAGGTCTCAGTTCTGCAAAGGCATAAGAAATCATAGAATAAAATTGCCATAATGAATTTTATCTATTTTTGGCATACGTCTTTGCTTTCATATTTCTTCACCAAGTAAATAACTAAAATGTGTTTCCAGATGGAATAAAAATCTACATTTTAATAAAAATAAGGGCATATGCAAATCTATTTTTATTTTTTACTTTGTTGGGAATAATACTAGGAACATCAGCATTCCCTTAGGAAAACTCAAGAGCAGTATAGATATCTTCAAATCAAAACTAATATTTGAAAAATCTCATATAGTTTCTTTCCTTTGGATTTTTTTTTTTTTTCAAATTATCTCCTCAGCACAGTCATGAGTCACAAGAAATGAATGTGATTGTGTCTTGATGGTGATGACTAAGGAAAAAGGTAAAATAAGCATGACTTCTAATCACAGGTGTTGTGTACTCTGATGTGAAGTTTGTAATTATAATTGCAATTTGTAATTGTAAAATTTGTAAAACTGTGATGTGGACTTAATCCCCACCAATTGCATGAAAGGCTTCTTAGAATAAACATATACTGGCACTCAGACATTTCTCATCTATTAATTTTGTCATGCACATAGTTCTAATTACTTCCCTTGATGTGTCTTTAGAAGCCACCCAATGGAAGCACCCAACACCCAGAGGTCAACAGCCTATGGTCTTGGCCATAATAGTATAATATTAGGTGTAACAATCCAAAGAAGTGTATTCTACTTAAACTTTTGTAAGAGCATTACTCAGAGCAGGCATGATATAGGGTGTAAACTGCAGAGGCCACAACAAAATACATTAATCAAAAATTGCACTGTGGGAGGCCCAGGCAGGCAGATCACTAAGTCAGGAGATCGAGACCATCCTGGCTAACACGGTGAAACCCCATCTCTACTAAAAAAACAAAAAATTAGCCAGGCGTGGTGGTGGGCACCTGTAGTCCCAGCTACGTGGGAGGCTGAGGCAGGAGAATGGCATGAACCTGGGAGGCAGAGCTTACAGTGAGCCAAGATCCCACCACTGCACTCCAGCCTGGGTGACAGAGTGAGACTGCCTCAAAAAAAAAAAAAAAAAAAAAAAATTGCAGAACTGCATTTGTTTCATTTAGGTTAACTTCGGCCATTTAGTAAATCACGATTTTAATATGTTAAATGGTGCTTAGCAGCCTGAGAGAGTTAATTAGTTTCCAAAGTATTTAGCTTATTGAGCAACTTATTGGACCAGTCTTGCTGATTAGGAAATATAGCATAAATATATTACAATTATTAATAAAACTATGTGATACTTATGATTTGACATTAGCTTGTGTATTCTAAATACATGACACGCTAAATTGATTATTACTGAAAACAGTGACTAGAAAGAAGTAATTTACTATCACCTGATACCTTAAGACTTCCATATCTTGTGGGGGTAAACATTTTAACTCTACAGTACATTTTATCATGATCATTTATCATGAAATTATGGCTACTATTATAAAAGTGAGATATTGAAAGACAGCTCATACTTTGTATATTAGTCCCATTATTTCTTCTTGCGTTTTACTTTTATAATTTTTGCAAAAATATCACCATTCTTTTACACTATTCTGTATTTCATTTTTTGTTTTTGTTTTTGTTTTTTTTTTTTTTTGAGACGGAGCCTCGCTCTGTCACCCAGGCTGGAGTGCAGTGGCCGGATCTCAGCTCACTGCAAGCTCTGCCTCCCGGGTGTACGCCATTCTCCTGCCTCAGCCTCCCGAGTAGCTGGGACTACAGGAGCCAGCCACCTCGCCCGGCTCGTTTTTTGTATTTTTTTAGTGGAGACGGGGTTTCACTGTGTTAGCCAGGATGGTCTCGATCTCCTGACCTCGTGATCCGCCCGTCTCGGCCTCCCAAAGTGCTGGGATTACAGGCATGAGCCACCGCGCCCGGCCTCATTTTTTTTTATAGTAAAGTTTTAGCTTAAATTGTTAAACACATTTTCCTATCTGGTTATCTCCATTAGTAACAAGTATAGACAAAATGAAAACCCTCTGAAGTCTTCCCATTTTTTGTCTTATCTGTTATCTGATTTCGTTTGTATTTTTAAAAATCAGGTATTTAAAAAAGCCTGAACTATCCTATGTATATTGTATCTTTACCAGCTGTTACTCTAAGCTTTCTTTATTTTATATTTAAAACATATTTACAACTGAAATGCTATGCCTTATATAGTTTAGAGAGACAAATTTAAGTATTTCAGTATCACAATGTGTAATCTAGTTTTGTTGTGGTACAAAGGATTTGCATTTGTTATTTAAAAAAATCATGAAATAGTCTGATCTTGTATATCTAAAAGCATTGAAGTTGCAACCTCCTGAATTTCATCTAAATGCTTAACTATTCTCTAGTCCTTAAATGACACATGACCTTAGTTGTGGTCAATAATTCAATGATCCAATAATGAGTAGGTCTGATTTTTTTATTTGTAAAAGATGCTTCTTTTGTAAAATTATTCTGTTTTGGACCTAACATAACTTTAGAGAGATTGTTTTCCTTATTTTCAAATTATAGTCTTTTTATAATTATAAATCCTGGATGTGTGGTAACAAATTTCCTCTTTTGGATAGTCCTTTCTTTCTTTCTTTTTTTCTTTCTTTCTTTCTTTCTTTCTTTCTTTCTTTCTTTCTTTCTTTCTTTCTTTCTTTCTTTCTTTTTCTTTTCTTTTCTTTTTTTTTTTTTTGCTAAAAAATACTTTTTCCAGAACACACACTACACTAGGCATTTTATGGACTATGAAGGATATAAATATAAAGTCTCTAACTTTAAGAAACTCACTGTCAAGTGATAGTGGCAGATATTAAACAAATAGGTACAAGACTATATGATGAGTGACATGACAAAGACAAGGTATAAAAATAATAGAGGAAGGCAGGATTAATGTGATAAACTGACTATTAACAGTTGTTACATTGCATATGATCTTTCTATTTTTAGATACTAATCAATTTTAGATACCAATCAAATACTCCAAACTGTATTTGAGGAATATTTTGGAGCTCAGAATGATTTATGACATAATAATCAGAATAAGTGATGGGCTTGACTCATAATAATGTTATTATTCTACCTTTCTTTCAAACAGAATAAAGGTTTATACATATGCTATCATCTAACTGTTGGAGTAAGACAGCCATCTTCACTTCACTAGGCAGTGGTCATTTACATTTTAGGCCTCAAAAAGCCATGCTGGCAGCATTTTGCCCACTGGTTGGAGTCTTTGAAAGGGTGTTAAATCCAATGTCCCAAGAAAATGCCAAATCAATAGATTTTTGATTATCCACTCTTACATTCTGGTCCCCTTGATTAAGCATTCTAAAGCTATTAATATAATCTCAAGGACATTGATCTGGTTGGTCCCTACAGAATTTGCTATCTAATTAGTGTCATACCTTCAACATCTAGACTTTTTCCTCTCTTGGCAGGCCCTCTGCATGTTGGAATTTAACGCTACTTCTTGTCCTGGCAGTCAAGAGAAGAGATAGGAGCAATTACTGAATGTGGCTGTTGCAAAAGTGCTATATCTTGTTGGGGAAGGGAAGGACACTTCTAGAAGCTCTGAACTAACATCTTTAGGGGTGTCCATCCAAACATCCTCCATCCCATGCTTAGAGAATCCAGGTTTTTCATGCTCAGGTCATGATTTTTCTATAACAGACTTACCTTAACTAAGCATTTAAATGTCTCTGAAGTTCTGCAAATCTTTCACATCAAGTCTCCTGTCTGCTGACTAGTTACATCTATAAGAGAAAAAATGCCTCTTGGTAAACCTCAAAAGAGCCCCTCTGGGGCTCACACTGAGCCCTCACCTACATGTGAACCCTGTGATGCCTGTGATCACCATCTGTGTTGGTGATCTTTCACCAAAGATCAATATGATCTTTCTAATGCCTGAATCATTATACTTCAGTGACACTCTTCTCCACCAGGACTTTTTTTTTTCTTTTTTTTCATCACTGCTTTCTGAGAAGCTTCTGAACTGGACCAACAAAAGAGTTAGTGAGAAAATTTCTTCTAACAGAAATAAAAGGAGCATGTCAGAAGAGATTTAAAAAGCCTTCATACAACAGTGTGTATCTTAATACTGTGATTGGGAAATCCAGTAAAAAGGCCCTCAGACTTTAGCAGGGATCTAAGAAACACTTGGCCAGGCTGAATAAGTGTCATGTTGCCAAATCTCCCATCAAAGCTATCTTGCGTTTGTACATATGGGTCTGTATTAGTGCATCCTGCTCTCAGTTACTAGTTTCAAGGAGTCTGTGGGGAGTGTACCTCAGCATTGACATGATGGTAGATTCATCATACAGTAATGGAGGCTTTTTGTTAATATCCCTCCTAACAGCAGGAAATCTGAGTTGGACATTATGATTGTTTCCATATCATTTCATTGTCGTCATGAAATATAAACTTCTCAAATATGTAGATAAATGAACAAATAGCAATTGTTGAGAATATTTTAAGTTCTTATTTGAACATTACATTTTTTCTTTGCCCTCTCTTATTTTGAAATAATAGATGACGTTAGGTTAAGAGGTAATATGACTTCCTGAAAAGGGGAAGTTCAGTAGCTCCCCAAGTACATATAAAGTAGATTCATAATGAAGATGCTTAGGATGTTCTGCCCCAAACACAATCAACAAAATAGAAATCTGAGTTCCTTCACTCAGTGATATGTGTACAATGTCACCATATACCTAATCCCACTGAGCATAGCACTCTCTAGTTCACAAGATGTAGTACATTTGGGGTTGGATGTACCCTGGTACAAATCCTACTTTTGCAATTTTCCATTTAGAATCTGGGATGAAATTTATTTCTCCAAATCCCAATTTAATATAAAATATCTAACACAATGATTTTTTGGGGAGAGAGGGATTTTATGGGATCAAATGAAGAACCTGACAGGTGCATAGTTTATATTACTTTATTGATTGGTAGACTGGCAATATTTTCTACAAACTTAGGCATTACATTGAGGCTGAGTTTACTTTACTTTTTATGGCCTTCGTTTTAAATGAAAAGTTATATTAAGACACTATCATATAATGTATTTGACTTTATAATAGTTATGTTCCAGGAAGAGTACATTGTACTGTTTTAATTAGTACATTTATTACATTAATAATATAAGCACACAGTATTGCACTTCCAACCTGCCTATATACAGAAACATTGTAGGATATTTAAAAATACCTAGATTTAAATTATTGTATTATAGCTTAGATATACTTGACCAGAACTTCATAGAATCTGTAGTGACGCTTACTTATCTAATACTGCTAAACTCTGTACTGCAGTTTGATAACCACCCTCTTAGCCTACTTGGATGAATGAAGAAAAGTATAACATTATCATAATATCTATAATATAGGATAAAGTGATAACTCTAAGTTCTCTGAGGCCCCAGACTATCATTTTCTGGTCAGCAGGTCCTCAAAATCAAGGTCTTACATATGGGAAAATAAAGAGAAGGCATTTGAAGTAGTTATGCAATGCTATGTAGCAAACTACCCCAAGACTTAGAGGCATAATACAACAAATATTTTTTAGTCTCCAGATTTTCTGAGAGTTAGGAATCTGAGTACAACTTACCTGGGTGTCACTGACTCAGGGTGTCTTGGAAGGTTTCATTTAAGTTGTTGGCCCAAGCTTTTGTTAGATCAAAGCTCAACGTGGGGAACATCAGCTTCCAGTCCACTCAAATAGTTGTTGGCGTCCCTTGGGTTCTCATTGGCCATTGCCTGGATATATGAGTTCCTTGCCATATGGGACTTTCCATAGTTTAGATGATAGCATGTCAACTAGCTGTCTGCATAGAAAGCAAGTTAGGAAATTAGAGAAGGACCCAAGTTAGAAACCACTATTTTTCTGTAACCTCATCTTAGAAGTAACATTTCATAATGTCACGTCATTCAAATCTAAGGAAATACTGTTGGAACAGAGGCATAAGACAAACCCAAATTGATGTGGTTCTACAAAATGAAAAAAACTGAATTCTATAAAAATGTCTTCATTAATGACAAAGGAAAGTGGAGAAACTATTCTAATTTGAAGAAGACTAATAGTTTTCATCTGAAATACAGTGGAATTTACAATTATCGTCATTCAGGCAAAAATAGGGAGAGCATGACCTCTTTCATTCTATTACTTCTCAGCTTGGACATGCTGTTCTTCCAGAGGAGAGGCATGGAGATGGCAGGGAGTGGGAATGAAGAGGTAAGTTTATGTACTAGGGCCCTAGGAAATATATTCTCTCACAGAAATGAAATAAGGCATGCTTGGTTTTGTTTTTGAAATGTGTTCTGAAGGACTTGCCAATCTAGCTAAGGCAGATGGATTGTGAAGCAAGAACAGTAATTTTTATGTCCACTTGTTTAAAGCAGTAGCATGAAATATGTGGAAGGCCCTTCATGGTAGACAGTTTATTGAAAATTACTTGGTCTGTCAATTCCCCCTTCAGGAAGGATTGTTTATAAAGCTCAAAGTTCGTACAAGGAGCTAGAATTGATTACATCAGTTGGAAAGCTTGATATGTTTTAAATCCTGAGGCAAGAGGAATGCAGCTGCTATCATCTCTTGCTATAAGTCAATACGGGAAAACAGCAAATGTGGCAAGAGTTGAATGTAGACAAAAAAAGTGAGACATAATTTACTTGTCAGAATTAACCTTTTAGTGTGCTCCATAGGCAAATGTTTATCTTAATAATATATCTTCTCTCATCATCAGGTTGTATTTTAATTCCTTTGCATAGTGGATTTTAAATTATCTAAAATGATCCTTATATTTATTTTAACAAATGAATTAAATGTATAACTAATTTAGTATTTGTATTTTTTTCCTCAGAGAGGTGGTTTAAAATTAAGAATATAATAGACTTACTTTAGAAAATAGTGGAATTGCATATTTGCTAGATTAGCCGACACTAAATATTAATATCCATAGGATTTATTTGAAAAACTTTTTAATAATGCAGTTTTCTTGAGCCTTATGATTGCAGTGATCTGAAGAGATACTCAGAATTCCAGCATTTTAACAAGTTCTCCAGTGAATTCTACTGCAAGGAGCTTTCAGAGCTTGCTTTATAAACCACAGTTTAAGGCCATTGCATGGCATTAAGTTAATAAAACAAATTTAATTTGATGCTAGACGTCTACTCTTAAAACTCAATGCTTCATTCATTAAAGGGAATCATGGTGTTTTTTTTGTTTTTTTTTTTTTTGCTTTATTGTGAGGCCACATTTGACCTCTTAGGAACACTCCATCAACCATTATGTATAATCAAAGACATAGAAAGAAGAAAGCACTTCAATAAAATGCATTCACTTTAATTGTATTTCTGACATGTCCTTCTAAATAGATAGCTAATCTGAAAGTAGTATGAAGATAGAGCATTGCTTTTGCTTAGACCAGGGAAATCATATATGTCATTTATTCTGGGTCTACTATAATTCTACTTAATCTCTTGAGGGACAAGGTCACTATCTTCTCTCAAGTTTAAAAGAAGTCTTGTACCAACTTAATATGAGAAATGTGTTATCAGGGTTTTTTTTTTAAATTAACAAAATGTACGTAAGCATTAAAGTGCTGGATATGGAAACAATGAATTTTAACCTCTCCACCACCCTCATTAAATACTATCGTAACAAACACAGATGTGATTGACATTTTAACACTCATTTTAAGTTGGGTGGGAATGGCTTACAGTGCATAAAATAATGCAACATTGGTTAAGAATAACACTATTCACAATAGTAAAGCCTTGGAACCAACCCAAATGTCCATCAATGGTAGACTGGATTAAGAAAATGTGGCACATATACACCATGGAATACTATGCAGCCATAAAAAGGATGAGTTCATGTCCTTTGTAGAGACATGGATGAAGCTAGAAACCATCATTCTGAGCAAACTATCACAAGGACAGAAAAACCAAACAACGCATGTTCACACTCATAGGTGGGAACTGAACAATGAGAACACTTGGACAGAGGGTGGGGAGCATCACACACCGGGGCCTATTTTGGGGTGGGGGGAGGGGGGAGGGATAGCATTAGGAGATATACCTAATGTAAATGACGAGTTAATGGGTGCAGCACACCAACATGGCACATGTACACATATGTAACAAACCTGCACATTGTGCACATGTACCCTAGAACTTAAAGTATAATAATAATAAAATGAGAATAGACAGAAAGAATGGAAACAGTTCTATTCTATAGAAATCATAATCTATTTTATAAAATGGCATTTCATAATAGTGGCGATCTAATAAAATATACTTATTCTGCAAAATGGCATTTTAATTTAGAGGAGAACCAATAAAATATGACGGAAATCCTAGCTGATTATTTGGAAAAAAAGGTAGGACTGTGGTTCATCTTACATATAATCATAAATTCAAAAAACATCAAATATTCTGATTACAAATTACAAAAATAACAAAGTTTTTTTTTTTAATGTGGTTATATGATTAGGGTAATAACCTAAACATGACATCTAAGGGAGAAAAGGGAGAAACCAGAAAGTATGTGTGAACATAGAAATTCAAAATGAAAAATAGTCATATACAAAGTGCTAACTGTGAACATATTTGCAAAATACAAATCTTTGCTTTTCAAATTAAAAAAATACAAATCAACAAGTGTATGATGGACTTTCATGAATACATAATGGTGAAATATATAAATAGACCATTCACTAAAGAAAAAGAGCAAAGCAGACCAAAAAATCCTATACTTGTAGAGTTTACATTCTACTACCAAGGGGATATAACTCCTCTTCAGGGTATTTTGATATTTAACAATAAAACTAGTAAATGTACTTTAGATGAAGGAATTGATTTTATGAAACTTCAAGCTTCTGGACTTCAAGGTGAAGACCATCTGTGAGCAAATAGATACATTACATGGATGATCATCACAGTATTGAAAGGGAAAATTTTAACACAGCTTAAACCTTGACTTGCTCCCAAACTGGCCATAATAGGCCAGTCTGGCAGGAAGCATGCAGTTTGCTTTTATGCATTAAAAAGTAAATTTAGACCTAGTGTGGTGGCCAACACCTATAATCCCATCACTTTGAGAGGGTGAGGTGACTGGATCACTTGAGCCCAGGAGTTCAAGAGGAACCTGGGCTGCAATGAGCTGTGACTGCATCACTGCACTCCAGCCTGGATGATGGAGTAAAACCTGGTCTCCTAAAAAAAGAAAGAAGAAGAAGAAGTATATTTACACTTGATAGAGATAAAATATGACTTTTTTCTAATCTCGCACTTAAGCCCATAATTTGAGTCATTGTCCTGCTTAATTATGGTCTCCACTATATTCTTTTAGTGGAAAAGAGAGAAGTCAAAGAGGGTGGAGACCCTTGCCTGAATCTGTTGGCGACAGAGACTTCTCTATTCTGTTCCATTGGTCTATGTGACTATTTTTTTACACCAGTACTACGCTGTTTTTGTGACTATGGCTTTAGAGTATAGTTTGAAATCAGGTAGTGTGATGACTCCAGATTTGTTCTTTCTGCTTATTCTTGCTTTGGCTATGCATGCTCTTTTTTGCTTCTGTATGAATTTTAGAAATTTTTTTTTATAATTCTAGTATTTTGACAGGAATTACCTTGAATTTGTAGATTGATTTTGGCAATATTCAACACAATAATGGTGGGATACTTCAATACTCCACTGACAGCACTAGACAGGCCATCAAGACAGAAAGTCAGCAAAGAAAGAGTAGATTTCAACCATGCCTCGGAACAAATGGACTTTACAGATATATACAGAACATTTCATCCAACAATGGCAGAGTACACATTCTATTCAAAAGCACATGAAACTTTCTCCAAGATAGACCGTATGCTAGGCCATAAAATGATCCTCAATAAATTTAAGAAAATTGAAATTATATCAAGCACTCTGTCAGACCACAGTGGAATAAAGTTGGAAATCAACTTCAAAAGGAACACTCAAAACCATGAAAATACATGGATATTAAATAACTTGCTCTTGAATAAACATTAGATCAAAAACAAAATCAAGATGGGAATTAAAAAATTCTTCGAACTGAATGATGATAATGACTCAATCTATCCAAACCTCTGGGATACAGCTAAGGTGGTGCTAAGAGCAAAGTTCATAGCCCTAAAAGCCTAAATCAAAATGTCTGAAAGAGCACAAACAGATAATCTAATGTCACACCTCAAGGAAATAGAGAAACAAGAACAAACCAAACCCAAACCCAGCAAAAGAAAGGAAGTAACCAAGATCAGAGCTAAAGTAAATGAAATTGAAACAACAACAACAAAAAAAAGTACAAAAGATAAATGTACCAAAAAGTTCTCTTTTTGCAAAGATAAATAACACTGATAGACCATTAGCAACATTAACCAAGAAAAGAAGAGAGAAAATCCAAATAACCTTATTGAGAAACAAAACAAGAGATACTACAACTGACATCACTAAAATTCAAAAGATCATTCAAGGATACTAGGAATATCTTTACACACATAAACTAGAAAACCTAAAAGAGATAAATAAATTCCTGGGAAAATTCCTGGACAGTTCTGGATCTTTACCACACAATATCTATGGACAAAATATGCTTAGAACTTGAAAGAACCTTTAGTGTAATTGTATGGAAAAAACTTGGCCTGCAAATTATGTGACATCTCTAAAATCAACTAGTATTTAACATGTATATGCCAACAACTAATATTTTCACAGTAAAGCTTCATCTATTTGGCATAAGTTTGTAGCATGACTTTGAAACTACTTGATTAAAATATAGGCCAGGAGAGGTGGCTCACGCCTGTAATCCCAGCACTTTGGGAGGCCGGGTCTGGCAGGTCATTTAAGGTCAGCATTTCGAGACCAGCCTGGCCAACATGGCTAAACCCTGTCTCTACTAAAAATATAAAAATTAGCCAGGCATGGTGCTGCAGGCCTGTAATCCCAGCTACTCAGGAGACTGAGGCAGGAGGATCGCTTGAACCTGGGAGGTAGATGTTGCAGTGAGCCGAGATTGTGCTACTGTATTCCAGCCTGGGCGACAGAGCAAGAATTTGTCTCAAAATAAATAAATAAATAAATAAATAAAATAAAATATGACTGATCAGTGTAAAATAATGTCTGTTTGTTGCTTTGTTTCTATAATGTTAAACAGATACAAATGTTTACCTTTTATCCTTACATAAATTTGGTGCACATTTTTCAATTTAATAGGCATTTAAGAGTCTTAGTAATATTTTACAAGACTATTTGGGCCGGGCGCGGTGGCTCAAGCCTATAATCCCAGCACTTTGGGAGGCCAAG
>NW_012114422.1:5694997-5702302 GCF_000951035.1 Colobus angolensis palliatus
GGCAGGTGCCTGTAGTCCCAGCTACTTGGGAGGCTGAGGCGGGAGAATGGCGTAAACCCGGGAGGCGGAGCTTGTAGTGAGCTGAGATCCGGCCACTGCACTCCAGCCTGGGCAACAGAGCGAGACTCCGTCTCAAAAAAAAAAAAGACTATTTGACATTAAAGTCAATAATATTATTTAATGATTTAAAAATAAAATGTATTGCATTAAGGAAAAATTACATGGAGTTATATATGAGATTTATTGAGTTTGTTTTATAGCCATAAATACATTTGAGTGAAACCCAATAGTATAGTATACAATTCAACCAAAATTTAAAAACATCTTAAGAATCTTCTCTCTTTATCAATTAGCTTGTGTTGAAACAAAAGATAAACGTGTTTTCTACTTCTTCTTTCATTGTCATTTGCTATTTGCCCACTTTCCTGGTGTTTCTCTCAGATTCAGTATTGTCAGAGGTTGATAAATTGGTGCTTTCACTTAGAGCATCTCCTTTGCCCTCTAAATTCCCAATCTATCTATGACTGCCTGTGACTCCTGACTACACGGCTTCCTGGGATATTCTGTCAGCACTATTCAGCTAGGCTGAAGAAGGAGACAGGTTCGTTACTTCCAAATTTGTGAGCATATAAAATATCCATGTTTTTTAGCACTATCCTTTTCTTTGTATTTTTCCTTTACTTCTTTTCATTTTGCTAACTATATTTTGTTTACAGGGCTTTTAATTTTAATTAATGTTTTTATTTTAAGGTCTAATTTCTCAATAATGCAGCTCAGCAGTGTATCTTAGTGATATTATGTGGGTAATGACATTTTCTGGGGCAAATAGGTCAACATGTAAATACAAAGATGTTAATTAGTTGATTTGTTTATTTAACTGCAGAACACATGCAGTGACTCTTGTGTAACTAAGAAAAAATTACAAATATGACTTTTTAAGAAAATTAAATAGAAAGTCTAACGTGTAAATATTATTATTACTTATTTTTGTTAATAATTTAATCAGCTATTGACGGCTGACATTTCTAAACTGAATGATTTATCATTATCAAACAAAAGAGAAGATAATTTGTTATAAAATCCTAAGATATTAAGATAGTTTATTCTGTTTTATGCACCATATTCACTTGTTCTATGATATAAAACACCGTGGCATTAAAACATGTGGACTGTGGCTGGAAAAAGGTTGGACAATGAATTAGAAATGCTGTAAGTAATTCTTGAGTTCAGAAGTCTTCATTCAAATACTGTCTTTAAAAGATTAAAGACTTCAATGCTTACTTGATGAATAGAAAAACTACAAAGCTACCTACTGAGAAATTGAATTTTCTTTAGGTACATTATGTCTATGATCAAATTTTCTATACTCTGAAACTGTTGTTCTTGCCTCTATAATATAGGAAGATATAATTACATTAATATTATAGGAATATTTTCTATATATTTGTGGTAACTTTTTAAAGTATTTTTTGATGGAATTTACTATTTTCTCTCATATTAACACATATTAATCTGATTTGCTGTCACTTCCAAAGAAATTTTAAATTTTTAGTTTATATAGCCATTAATAATCAACAAATAAATATTATTACTTTAGGAAGAAATTGTGCTCAAACCAATGTGCCTCTAACGATGTGGCTGTATCCTCTATTTTCTGTAAAAAAAAAAAAAAAGTTTGGCAAACCTGCTTACAAATATCTGAGGTTTTTATTTAATTGTTTTTAATCAGAAGAGATTTTCACGAGTTTGTTAAATATCTGAGTTGTCCAGTATGTTTATGCAAATAGTCGCTCAAATACATGAACAACTTCTAACTACACTGAAAAGATTTGAATGGAGCCATTGTGCGATTTAGTCATTAATCATCAGCTCTGACTCAATTAAAGATTCAGAATTATTGTCTACAAAACACAAATTTCACTGAGTATTTGAATCCGTATTACTTAGCTAGCATACATTTAACTGAGCACAAAGTGCAAAAATGATTTGCAAGTTGAAAAATTGAGAATAATTTTAGAATAATTTTGGATTTCTGAGATGTCACTCTGCATTTCTAAGATACTCATTACCCACATGTTGTATGTATCTAGTTACCATTAAATAATATGCTTATATAAAACTATTTTTTTAAGTTTAAAATGAATATATTTCAAAACTATTCAAAGTTTATTTTTTTAAGAAAACAGAATGAGAGTAATATACTTTTGAAATTGACTCATTTTTTAACATTTTTCATTATTTAAAAATTTTTTTGGGTGCATAATAAATACATATATTTTTTGGGTATGTATGATCTTTTGATATATGCATAAAATGTAAAATAAGCACATCATGGAGAATAAAGTATCCATTCCTTTAAGCATATATCCTATGGGTTACAAACAATCCAATTTGACTCATTTTTTAATGCACCATTAATGGAATTTCAAATTAAATTGATATTGTAAAAATATTGAACAGAACTTTTTATTTTTTTAATTTAAGATAAGTAAATACTTTTTAGAGCAGCAATACTGATGAAGATTACTTAATAACAAGTATGTTTGTGGTTAGCTTTCCAAATAATTCATGTTTTCTTTCTCATCAGTATCAGAAACATAATTCAAATCCAATTACTACCCTGAGCCAGCTATCTAGAGTGTCTTCTGAATCATTGTTGGTCCTTAGAGCATCATTTTTGCTCTTTCATGTCTCTATTGAGCATTTTGCCATTAACAATTATAGCCTGCACACCAAGATTCCTCTACCATTTTAAACCCCTGCGGTAACAGAGTGAGATCACTGCCATTTGTTGCCCCCAAAACACTCAGTAATTTCCCTTATTTTATTATGCCATAAACCAACTTGTTTAGTTGTCCTTGTGAAAATATATTTTGTGATTCATTTACACTGAGTCTAAAGAAACAATAAATCTCAAAACTGCTCTCTATGTATAAATGAGCTTTCAAGGCACAATTGGGATTATATTAGTTTTTCTTTTTTACATTAAGCCACTAACATTATATGTTTTGAAGAGACTTTTAAACTTGGTCAAGTCATTGAAATTGGTGCATGTGAATGGAAATGGGCATCTAAAAACCACCAAGACATTAAAGCACCAAACTCTTAAGTATACATGTGCTGGCAACCCCATGCTCCTAATTGGAAATTTTTGATGTTTACACTTTTTTATTCTTCCCACATTGCTGTTTTGAAGGTAAAAATTATTATATTAAAAGGGAAACAAATGTAAAACTGAAAAAAAAGGACCTATATAATAGGACAAGCGTCCTCCAGTTATAAAAAATTAGGCCACCTTTGTAATTATTATCTTTTAAAGATAAGAAAGTATTATTCTTGTAAATACATGTGATATTTCTCATCATCCTATATTTTATATTTTAAATTTGTCAAATGATTATTTTTTGACAGTGTATGTAGTCAGTTCTATGTCAAGAATATTCAACTTTGTTAAGGCATCAATTTAAATAGCATTATTCATATATAAGCTAACAAAAAAAATCCTTGAATTAGATGCTATTATTTTTCCAATTTAGTACCTGAGAAAACCACAACAGAGATGTAAAATCAACAGCTTAACATCAAACACAAAGTACATAGGTGAATCAAGTGGAGTTTAGCATAGACCTTGGCTAGAATCCTGCTGTAATCTCTTGGCCCTTCAGCCTCAGTGGGAGATGGAACAGAATGGAGTCTATTATAGCTTCACTCAGTTTAGATTCCCTTCATCAGAACTTTGACCATAAACCTAGTACGTTTCAGGTATCACCTCTGGAATTTCATGTGAGAAAGCTAGCATTTACTTGAGCAATGAAGAAAGTGAGTGTCTGTGAGGTTGCTGAGACAATCTTGAAAAACCTGAGGCCATAAAAAGAAAGTCCAATGGGTCACTCCGTTGACCTTTCTTGTCCTCTTTAGGGTTGATTAAGCAGACTCTATCTGGAGCATATCCACTCATCTTGGCAGGAATAAAATATTACAGGGCTCTTGAGTCTCTTGTTCAACAAGAAAGCATCTCTTCTAATATCATTCTATGGGTCAAAGTGATGTGTAGCCAAGCATGAAAGAATAATTACTCAAGAGACGAGACATGGATAATGGGGTACAGTTATAAAATCTAATGCTGCCTCTTTGTTGTTCTTCCCTTCTTCCTTTACCCTCTAACACTGACTCCACACACACTCAGCCAAAGCTTCTGTTGCAGAGTAGTTAGTACACATTGCCTATACATACATTATCTTATATATCACAGTCTTTTATGCATTTGGGTTGGATTGAGGTGATATGTGTCCGGCAGAGGCTGTTAAAAATGATTTTGCCTCTTCTCTCTTCCTTTCGTATTTCACATGTGGAGCTGACCGCAGCATAAGAAGAGCAGAACATGGAAAACTAAGTCACTGTATTGAAGATTGACTCCTCTGACTTACAGCAGATTTTCTGTGATTTATAAATTAACCTTTCTGGTCCTTAAACACTGTGATTTCAGAATTTATTGGTTACTACCACATAGCTTGGCTCAAATAGACTAATTTTACTGTCATCCACTGTGAACTTTTCTCAAGTTTACCTCAAAAACAAACAATGATGTTGGTATGTTACTTTGATACTAATTGCACTGTGCTAAAAGGACACAGAGTATCATTCCTCATTTGACTTATTCTTTTGTTCCCAAGGAATGTCACCAAAGTACAAGATGATTGCATAGCCTAAGTAAACAATATAAACAATAGTAAAATGCCTGAAATTTCCTGCCTCCCCAAGCAGTTTAATAAGAAAATTCCCCTCAAATTATCAAGTAAATTCCTTGTGTTCACAGCTATATTAAAACATAAAAATGTTCTCTCCTTTTTCATCATAAAGAAATTAAAAACAAATGTGTGTTTAGGTGTGTGTATGTAATTTGTTCTAATTTATGTTTATTTTTCAATAAGTAGCAATTTATATCTTACTCAGATTTCTATTTTTTTGAGTATGTTACCCATAGATTTTAACAAACCCACACATACACAGACCAAACACAAATGTTTATAGATCTTTTTTAAGAATATATATCTCCATCTCATTTGGCGATCTAGTCAATTTGATCCTGTAACCATTTTCTCACACCAGAAGTCAAATGTGAAAGACACTTTTACTGGTTTTCTTTAAAATATAAATTCCCTGCTTCTTTCTTTCTAAATGATCTGTATATCATTTCAGTGATGTGAGGGACACTGATCCCACTCTCAGCTCTAGTTACAAATTCTGATTAGTCAAACGCATTATTGAGCTCTCAAAGTCCATAATGCTGAATGGTTGAAGAATGTGATTGTAACCTAAGTCAGCTAATCAGACAGGGAAAAATATCACCTGGGAGTAACATGGGGTAAAGCTTCTTCACTTTACTGAATAACTTGGTCATTTTCTTCCCTTTTTGCACATTGTGTTTGATGTGGGCATATCTCCAATCATCTAGATACCAAACTAATGATAAAGGCAACATTTGGAAGTGACAGGAATCGTTAGAGGAAAACAGAAAGAGAGCAATGATGAATTATGAATTGATTTGCCTTAGCTGGGGATTTTCTATGCACATATGTAAATATGTTACTTTTCAAATGACCTCAAATCCGGGTTCTAGGATGCTTGCACTATTACATTATAAATGACACAATTCAAAGTTTACACATTAAAAATAAGAAAAGTAAATTATTTTGTGGGGAAAACATAATACAATTTGTACTGAGAAAACTTGGTTTTGATATACAGCTACATTCTTAACTAGTGTTAAGTTAGTTGCTGAAACTCAACTAAATCTAAATCATTTTAAGTAAAGACATTTATAAAGGCTAACTTTCATCATTATTATAAGGATAAATTTGTAAATATGAGTGAATGAACATGCAAATATTTGAAACCAAAGAAATTGTTGTTTGCAGGTGGAGAAGTGATTTTTAAATTATTTTTATTAGAATGATAATATAATAAAATAAATTTCTAAATTATGTCAATTTTTTTAGGAGAAAAAGCATTGAAGGTTTTATGTAACACATTAATAAAAACTGCCTAATAAATACCACTAGTAAAATACAACTAATAAAAACTTTAAAAAGTAGCAAATAGACATGCTAATTCATAACATTAAAAGTGTCCCTTTAGTTATTATAAGATAATGAGTAACAAATAAATGCAAGCAATTTATTAGTTTGAATACTGCTAACACATGTAATAGTCTGATAGCTTTTAACTGTAGAAGAGAAAATACTGGCCATGCATGTCTAAAACTGAGCTCTATTACCATGGTATTCCCAATGGTATTCTTAGTGGTATTGCCATCCCTTTTGTAAGATGAAATTGCATACATTAAATTTACAGCAGGGGTATATATTTAATATAAACTACTAGATAATCTAAAATAATAGCAATTACAGATGGAATGTTCACTATATTTTCTACCCTTTTGTTCATATACTTTTAATGAGATTTCCTCGGGGGTATGATAGACACATTTTCTAAATTTGTAAAGAATGTCTGAATAGGTGAATATGTGCTTACCATAATTGTGGAAGAAAATAATATTATAGCCATTTATATCTTCTGGAATTAAGTAAAAGCATATTGAGATCTGGAAACAACCTTAATGTAGGTAGGATAGTTATACTCTAACATAATATCTAGGCCTTGGTTTATTTCTTTATAAATTAGTTTAATGCTATTGCCTCAGAACTGCAAAGATTCAGAACCTTAGAAAGAACAGAGGAGATTGCCAGAATAATTTAGGTTTCATTAAATATTAGTTGTGCATTTGTTGTTGTTGTTGTTTCTATTTATTTTTGTCTTTCTCACCTTCAGTGGCATAATAAGGATCACTACATTTTCTGATAATGAGGATTGCCATATTCATTCTCCATAAGTACATGCCTGGCTTCATGTTACTATTTTCTCCCTCTGCCCATAATACAGAGCATCTTGAAAGGTCTACGTCTGTAATTCCCATAATTGGTGCTCATAGGAATCACATAAGGAACTTGCTAACTAATCAGCTATTTAGGGCTTATGTTCAAGTATTCTGATTGTGTGAAGATAGTACAAAGAATTTGTGTTTTAATAAGTACCCTAGACAGCATTAAAGCAAAACACACTGCTGTTGATCTTTAGAAATAAGTACTGGAACTATGATTCAGGCCACAATTTATTGGGATAGGAAAAAATAAAAGGAATATAACTTATTAATATTAAGAAAGTCGGGCCGGGAGCAGTGGCTCACGCCTGTAAATCCCAGCACTTTGGGAGGCTAAGGTGGGTGGATCACGAGGTCAGGAGATC
>NW_012114422.1:5702352-5716177 GCF_000951035.1 Colobus angolensis palliatus
GTGCTGAGGTGGTTTAAAGGAGGAAGGCTGGATGATGTCACCTGGAGCATGAGTACGGAGGACAGGAGTAGTCTGGCTGCTGAGACCAGGGATGCCACCGTGTTCAGAAGTCAGGGAAAGGAGGAGGAACCGGCAAAGGCCACTTAGCAGGAAGGCCAGCGAGAAGGAAGAAAGCAAACGATGTGGATTATCTTGAACCCAAGCAGAAAAAACATTTTAAAAATGAAGAAATATTAAATACAGTAAATATTGTTGCAAAGTCAAGTAGGATGAGGAGTGACAATTGAACACTGGATGTCACCATGTTTACCACCTTGTAAGGGTTGTTCTGGTGTAGTGCACGGACAATCTTTCGAGAGAAAATTGTAGGAGAAGTGGAAACAGTGGATGGGCATGAGACTTCCGAGGAATTTGGTACTCAAGGAGAGTAGAGGCATAAAGCTGTAGTGAGGGGGTCAGTAACTTTTTAAAATAGCTACAGACTGTACACCTAGGAGAAAGACTCACAGAAAGGTAGCAAATTATGATATGGGTACAGTAGGAGGAAATTACCTAGGAAAGATTGAGTAGGCATGAGAGGATAGAGTTGAGCACACCCATGATGGCTCAAAGTCAGCAGCTTTGATACAGATGGGTATTAACTCAGACAACATACATTTGTGGTTCTGGCTCTGTTCAGGTAGTTCTTTTGTAGAGGGCTTATGAGATATGGCTGATGACGTAGGCTGTGTTTAAAGTAAAGCGGGTTAAATGCCTGGACAGGGAGATTAGGCGTAACCCAGGGAGTGAGAGGAGTCATCAAGGATTAAGAAGAGGGAGTGGAATGAGGAGAGAACTGTGCATTAAATACTACTGCTGCTGGTGTTTAGAACAGCTCATATGTATCCAGTGCGCTCTTTCAAGACACTGTTACCCATGTTGCAGGAAACTATTGAATTCACGTGGGTGTGGTTCTTGCTACTATGACAGCATTAAGGAAAAAATAAAATTTCTTGTCATCCTAAGAATATTGCCAGGCCTTCTTGTTCTGAATCTGGCATAAATGTCTTCAGATGTGTTTCAAAGTGGAAAATGAAAGTCTGAGGCACCCTGAGAAGAACTGTCCGCAGCAGCATCTTGTGGGATGAGGTTACAACAATCTCTGTGAAGTAAGTCTTTTCTTTTCTTTTCTTTTCTTTTCTTGCTTGCTTTTTTTTTCCTTTTTGTCCCACTCTGTCCCCTGGCTTGTGTGCAGTAGTGCAGTTGGCTTACTGCAACCTCCAATCCCTGGGCTTAAGGGATCCTCCCAACTCAGCCTCCCACAGACACACACCACCACGCCACGCCTGGCTAAGTTTTTGTATTTTTGGTAGAGATGGGGTTTCGCCACATTGCCCAGGCTGGTCTCAAATTCCTGAGCTCAAGCAATCTGCCCACCTTGGCCTTCTAAAGTGCTGGGATTACAGGTGTGAGTCATTGTGCCCAGCCTGCTCCTTATTTTCTGAGCACCACTGAAGTCCTGGATTCTCAGCTCACATCAGAGAGAAGGAGCAACAATCAATCAAAACCTACAGGAGATTTTCCTCATCTCCCAGGTGAAAACAGGCTCAGAGACAGGTGACACTGCATTAAAAAGCAAAACAAATTCATAACTGATATAAAGGCACCACATATGTATATAATATAATGTGTGTACATATAGTATTATATATAATATAGTATGTACAAAATATATATAAGTATATACTTCTAGTCTATAAATATTCAATATAATACTTATACTACATATTCTATATAAATACGCACACATATGTCTATTAGTCCTTTCTCACACTGCTAATAAAGACATACCCAAGACTAGGTAATTTATAAAGGAAAGAGGTTTAATTGACCCACAGCTCAACATGGCTTGGGAGGCATCAGAAAACTTACAATCATGGTAGAAGGAGAAGTGACCATGTCCTTCTTCACAGGGCAGCAGAAGAGTAAAAAATGAATGCCCAGCTAAGGGGGAAGCCCTTTTAAAAACCCTCAAATCTCATGAAAACTCATTCACTATCACAAGAACAGAATGGGGGAAACCACCCTTATGATTCAATTATCTCCACCTGGTCCCCCCGACAACACATGGGCATTATGAAAACTCCAATTCAAAATGACATTTGGGTGGGGACACAGCCAAACTATATCATTACACCCATGGCCTTTCCCAAATCTCACATCCTCACAATCATGATCTTCCGACAGTCTCCCAGTGTTAACTCGTTCCAGCACTAACCCAAAATTCCAAGTCTAAATTTTCATCTGAGACAAGACAAGCCACTTCCACCTATGAGCCTGCAAAATCAAAAACAAGTTAGTTACTTCCTAGACACAATGGGGGTACAGGCGTTGGGTAAATAGGCCAGTTCCAACTGGTCAAAACAAAGAGCTACAGGCCCCATGGAAGTCTGACATCCGATAGGACAGTCATTAAACATTAAAGTTCCAAAATGATCTCCTTTGACTTCCTGTCTCACATCCAGGTCATGTTGATGCAAGAGGTGGGTTGCCATGGCCTTGGGTGGCTCAGCCCCTGTGGCTTTGAATGGTACAGACCCCTCCTGATTGCTTTCACAACTGGCCTTAAATGCCTGCTTCTTTTTGAGATACATGGCACAAGTCGTTGGTGGAGCTACCATTCTAGGGTCTGGAGGACAGTGGCTTTCTTCTCACAGCTCCACTAGGCAGTACTCCAGTGGGGATTCTGTGTGGGGGCTCCAACCCCACATTTCCTTTCTGCATTGCCCTAGCAGTTCTCCATGAGTGTTCCACTCCTGCAGCACACCTCTGCCTGGACATCCAGGCATTTCCATACATCCTCTGAGATCTAGGTGGAGATTCCCAAATTTCAATTCTTGATTTCTGTGCACCTTTATGTCCAACACCACATGTATGCCAACAAGGCATGGGGCTTGCACCTTCTGAAGCAATGTCCTGAGTTGTACATTAGCCCCTTTTAGCCAATGGCTGGAGCTGAAGTAGCTGAGACACAGGGCACCACATCCCCAGGCTGCATAGAGCAGTGGAGCCCTGAGACAGCCCATGAAACTGTTTTTCCTTCATATGCTTCCTTTTCCCTCACTAGACCCCCAGGCCTGTGGTGGGAAGGACTGCCATGAAGTTCTGTGACTGCCCTGGAGACATTTTCCCCATTGTCTTGGTGATAAACTTTCAGCTCCTAGTTACTTATGCAAATTTCCACAGCCAGCTTGAATTTCTCCCCAGAAAATGGATTTTTCTTTTCTATCACATCATCAGGCTGCACATTTTTCAAACTTTATGCTTTGCTTTCTCTTGAACATTTTGCCCCTTAGAAATTTCTTCCGCCAGATACCCTAAATCATCTCTCTCAAGTTCAAAGTTCCACAGATCTCTAGGGCAGGAGCAAAATGCTTCCAGTGTCTGCATAGCAAAAGTGACCTTTACTCCAGTTCCCAGCAAGTTTCTTATTTCATCTGAGGCCAACTCAGCCTGGACTTCATTGTCCATATCATTATCAGCATTTTGGTCAAAGCAATTCAACAAGTCTTTAGGAAGTGCCAAACCTTCCCACATCTTCCTGTCTTCTGATCCCTCCAAACTGTTTCAACACCTGCCTGTTAACCAGCTCCAAAGTTACTTCCATGTTTTCGGGTGTCTTACAGCAGCACCCCACTACCCAGTACCAATTTATTGTATTAGTCCATTCTCACACTACTAAGAAAGACATGCCCAAGACTAGGGAATTTATAGAGGGTAGAAGTTTATTTAATTGACTCACAGTTCAACGTGACTGGGGATACCTCTGGAAACTTACAATCATGATGGAAGGAGAAGCAAACATGTCTTTCTTCAAGTGGTGGCAGGAGAGAGAAGAGTTAATGCCCACCAAAGTGGGGAGCCTATTTTAAAACCATCAGATCTTGTGAGAACTAACTCACTATCACAAGAACAGCATGGGGAAACCAGCCTTGTGATTCAATTATCTCCACCTAGTCCCTCCCAGGACACATGGGGATTACAGGAACTACAATTCAAGATGAGATTTGGGTAGGAACACGGTCAAACCATACTATATATGTATATATACTTGACCTTGGTATATGAGTTTTTATTATCTATTAGCTAAAAATTAAGAGCAATGGATGATTATTTAATATACCTTAACATATATAGCACTCAATCTGTAATATTTGTGTGTAACAGAATGTTGCCAGCCCTATAAAATTAATTATTCATTGCTATGGTTTGATTAATTTTGTCCCATCAAAATTCATGTTGAAACATTAACCCCAATGCAACTATATTAAGAGGTGTGACTTTTAGGAGGTCACTGAGTCATGAAGGCTCCGCTCTCATGAATGATATTAGGTGCCCTTATAAAAGGGCTTGACAGAAGGAACTCTCCTCTTTTTGGCCTTCTGCCTTCCACCATGTGAGGACACAGCATTAGTCCCCTTCAGATGATGCAACAGCAAGACTCCATTTTGGAAGCAGACACTGGGCCTTCATAAGACACTGAATCTATCAGCACCTTCATCTTGGCCTCCGACTCTCCAAAACTGTGAGAAGTAAATTTCTGTTCTTTATTAATTACCCAGTCTCAGATATTTTGTTATAGCAGCAATAATAAACTCAGACGTCCATGAAAATAATCTCTAAGAGCACTAAAATATTAGTAATAGCTTAGCATCTAATAACAAATAATTTAATAATAATGTTTTATTAAAAAATTTCTTCATATTTGAAATGCCTCAATGTTTATTTTATGATTTTTATGATTTCCAGAATATTTATTTTTTGTGATACTTTTTTTTTTTTTTTTTTTGAGACGGAGTCTCGCTCTGTCGCCCAGGCTGGGGTGCAGTGGCCAGATCTCAGCTCACTGCAAGCTCTGCCTCCCGGGTTTATGCCATTCTCCTACCTCAGCCTCCCGAGTAGCTGGGACTACAGGCGCCTGCCACCTCGCCCAGCTAGTTTTATGTATTTTTTAGTAGAGACGGGGTTTCACCATGTTAGCCAGGATAGTCTTGATCTCCTGACCTCCTGATCCACCCGTCTCGGCCTCCCAAAGTAGGGATTACAGGCTTGAGCCACCGCGCCCAGCCGATCACCTATGATTTGTAAGACCAGAAGTAGGCATTCTGAAATCTACAAGCAAAATATTTCATTAGAAATTAGAACCCATTATTTAGTTGTTGAATTAATTTGTGAAACTAATGACCATTTAATTCAACATATATTTAAAGTTAATGTAAATTTAAGTTACAAATAATAAAGGGAGAGCAAAATAATAAAAACCTTAAGGTTGTAATAAAGTTTTTTTTTTGTTTTGTTTTGTTTTGTTTTGAGACGGAGTCTCGCTCTGTCGCTCAGGCTGGAGTGCAGTGGCCGGATCTCAGCTCACTGCAAGCTCCGCCTCCCGGGTTTACGCCATTCTCATGCCTCAGCCTCCTGAGTAGCTGGGACTACAGGCGCCCGCCACCTTGCCCAGCTAGTTTTTTGTATTTTTTAGTAGAGACAGGGTTTCACCGTGTTAGCCAGGATGGTCTCGATCTCCTGACTTGTGATCCGCCCGTCTCGGCCCCCCAAAGTGCTGGGATTACAGGCTTGAGCCACCGCACCCGGCCAATAAAGTTATTTTTAAAAAAAAGATATGTAAATTTATCTTGAAGATATGTCATTTGGACTTGGGTCTTCATTTAAGAAGTGGATTTCAAAACGAACTGATGTCTGTTAATGATTGTACTAATTTTGGTTTCCTAACAAATGAATATTTGGATTATTTCTATTTTAAATTTGGATTGAAATTTGAAACAGCATTTTCCTATTTCAAACCTCACTAAGGTTGTTTGTTAAGGAGGTAAATTACATAATCCATAAAATATTCAATTCATTAATGTCTATTTATATGGAATACAGGTCAGTATAGTTCTGCTTTCCTGTAGAGTTGAAATTCTAGATAGATACAATGGAAAAGCTTTTCATTAACCTTTTATACTGCAATTTTGCATATAGTGAATGAATAGTGCTTGATACGACTATAATATTATGAAAATATGTAGTGGAAACAATGTGAACTCTTGTAACCTCTTCAATTAATCAGAAAAAAAATACATATGAAATAATAGCTCAAAATTAATTTAAAGAATATATTTACCAGAAAGCAAGAAATTTACAAGAATATAATTTTTAAATGCATAATGTATAGTTATGCAGTTTAAAAACAAAATAATTACATCATTTTTAAACAATGGCATTTTATTTTAATATGTATAATATTATCGCAGAGAAAAACTCAGTAGTTGGCAAGACTTAATGTGAAAATACTATTTAACATAAATTTTTCAAAGAGGTTGAATATTTAAAATGTGTAATCATACATGCACCAGTTCCTTTGTGTTAGTCTCTACACTATAATTTTAAAAAGTAATTATTAACGTCCTCAAAATTCAAGGTTTCAGGATCAATACACAGAATAATCATAAGGAAGCTTGAACAAATATCTTGATTCATGCAGACGTAGGGGTGCTTACATGAGTGCCAATCAGAAAACAACTACAACAAAATTCCCTCTGAGGATAAACATTTGAAAACATTATGAGAGTAAACTTTACCAATACATACCTTCCTACTCTGTAGCATGTATTGTATAGATCTGTTTGTATAGGCCACATGTTGGTGGGCATTGGATTTTTAAAGACTAATCAACTATTGATCTTTCCTGATGATCAATGATGTTATTTCATAATGTATTGCTCCATACATGGGTACGGATTTTCTGTTCTCCTCTCCCTCCAATTTGAATACTGGCAATTTCTATCAAAGAAAGCAAAAGTAATCCAATTCCTAGCCAAAGTCTAAGTGAACACACGAATATTTGAAGCAAACACAAATGCAGAGTTCTAGGGATTGTTAGAGGAAAATAAAGATTTAAAAGGCAGGATTTTAGAATTAACACTAAAAGCAGGCTAATTACCTTTTGAGAGCACAATGGAGGCAAAGAAGGTCTTCACATACATCAACAGGTAACGCAAATGCATTATTACAGACTGAGCATTATCTATAAATGACAATATGTATCCAGTTGAAGTTGAGCTGCTAAAATAGAACATGCAAGAGGGAAATGGTAAGGAATCAGACCAGAGGGTTTTTGCTAGAGCTCAGAGTTTTCAAAAATCCTAAAGGAGGAAGAACTTAGAAAAGCACTATTAGTATTAATATATTGTTATACTTGTATGTTTTCTTAGCTCTAAGTTTTATCATATAATGGAATCATGTATTGTGTGGATTGCTGAATCTGTCTTCTTTCACTTAGCATAATGATTCTAATATTCATTCATGCTTCTGTATATTTTAGTTGTTCATTCATTTTAAATTTTTGGGTAGTATTTCATTACATAGATGTCCAATACTTAGGTTATCAGTTTATCAGTTGATGGACATCTGATCGAGTTCTAATTTTACATGATTGAGAATAAGGTTACTATTAACATTTGCTTACAGGCTTTTGTGTCACATAAGCTTTCATTTCTCCTGCATAAATACCTAGCAGTAATATTGCTTGAACATATGTGAAGTACAACTTCATAAGCTACTGTCTATTTCCCCAGTGGCTGTTCCATTCTGCATTCCCACCAGTAATGTGTAAGTTCCAATTGCTCCGACTCCTTGTCAACATCTGTTATTGTCAGTTGTATTGGTTTCAGACTTTCTAATAGGTACACAGCAGTATCAAATTTCTTTAAAATCTAGAAAGTTTTAACAGAAAGTCTTAATGTTGGTTATTTGCTATATAGATATTTCCAAGTGTCAGGTACTTTTTTTTAATACATCATTTTAAGTCATAGTTTATTTAAAATAATTTAAAATTATAAATTTTATTCTATTTTATTGTGGTTCGTTTCTTTTTAAAGGCACCGATAACTGTATGATGCTCTTTTGTTAACTTTTTGGTAGCTTTTACTCTGTTTGTTTTAATTCTTTTCATTATTTCCTTTCCTTCATTTTCTATTTATTTTGAGGCATTACCTTTTATGCTTGTTTTATTTTATACTCCTATTTAAAGTAATGGTTCTAAAATAATATTTGATTTTGCATTTCATTCATTGTCTAATATCTACTACCTTTCTATTAAGTTGTTGATTCTTATTCAAATTTTTCTTTTCTACTAACTTTGTCTTTATTTAATGGCCTCTGATTTTGAGACATTAGAAAATAAATTTTATGTTTTTCAGTGGACATATCTTTCTGACATGCAGACATATTTCTAGCATCCTTGATTTATTCTTTACTCTTTTTTCTTTCATTTTAAATTTGTAAGCGATGTGACCATAATTAATTTATTTTGATAATTTTAGTTGAAATTATTTTTTCTGAACTATTAAGAATTAGTATACAAAAGTATGTTTTTAAAACATGGCACACTATCTGAGATGTTGTAAAATCCGTTCTCACTTTATTTTGCAATGATCTTTCTTTTTTCTCTAATGTAACTGTCCTGTTCATTTTCATTTCTACTCCCAGAAGTTTTTCACAGTGCTGGGGAGGGTGGTGGTTCCAGATATTTTCCAGTAGTCATAATGCTTATAGTGTTCCAGCTCCTTCAGATCTTTCTGTCAACTTCCCCGCATGGAGGAGTGCTCAACAACTCTTCCCAGTTTTAGCTTGTTTTCACATTTGCCTGCTGCATATATGAAGAAGTATCTATCTTCACTTTATGGGTTTTCCTGTTCTTACAAGTTCTGCTACCTCATTGCTTTCTCAGACCTCTCTAATTGCTGATAATATGCAGGTCTTATAGTGTCTTTTATTTTCTTTTTGTCCTAGAGATTTTGATTTTGCTGTGTTTACTGCTCTCTTTAATATTATGTCGATTTTGAATAAATTCAAATATGTTACCGCTGCTGCCAACTCTTTCTCAATATACATAACACTTGAAAATATAACATAGTAACAATTTACTTTGCAGAGATTATCAAACACAAATAAGTAAATGGCAAAGAATTACAGTTCAAGCTATATTATTATAGAGTTAAATCTTATTATACCTCAAGTAAGTAGTCATAAAAATGAAATAATTTGGACAAGTTGGCTTAATTGATAATGAAGAAAAGAATTTTGAAGATACATGCGAAAAGTCTGGTTTTATGAAATAAATCTAAATACAGCAATAATAATTGTCTTTTTTTTTTTTTTTTTGAGGCAGAGTCTCGCTCTGCCCCCAGGCTGGAGTGCAGTGGCCGGATCTCGGCTCACTGCAAGCTCCGCCTCCCGGGTTCACGCCATTCTCCTGCCTCAGCCTCCCGAGTAGCTGGGACTACAGGCGCCCGCCACCTTGCCCGGCTAGTTTTTTGTATTTTTTAGTAGAGACGGGGTTTCACTGTGTTAGCCAGGATAGTCTTGATCTCCTGACCTCGTGATCCGCCCGCCTCGGCCTCCCAAAGTGCTGGGATTACAGGCTTGAGCCACCGTGCCCGGCCAGTAGTTGTCTTTTATGCTAGTTTGTACAAGATATATATTTATGTACTCTCTATGAAATCAATGAATTATGCATTATTATTGAAGATTTTATTTCCTTTATAATCATAAAAGAAAAATATATTCAAGGATGCCAAATAAATATGTAAACAACAAAAAATACGAGCAAAGATTTTTCTCATTGTTCAAGGAATACATTGCTCTACATTTGGGAAGTCTTGATATATGATAAGCTTTTTTTTTTTTGAGGCTGGAGTGCAGCGGTGTGATCTCAGCTCACTGAAACCTCTGCTTCCTGGGTTCACACACTCCTCCTGCCTCAGCCTCTCGAGTAGGTGGGATTACAGACGCGACACCACACCGGGCTAATTTTTAGATTTTTATTAGAGACAGGGTTTCGCCCTGTTGGCCAGGCTGGTCTTGAACTCCTGACCTCAAATGATCTGCCCACCTTGGCCTCCCAAAGTGCTGGGATTACAGGTGTGAGCCACATGCCCAGCATATAATAAGCTATTTTAAGTAAATATTAGATTGTTTCTATCAGGCATTGTTTTATTTAAATGAACTTTTTTAAATTTGTTAATTCCAACTAAAAGTAACACAGTGCTAACAAATGATAAAAGCTAATTCAAACACCCTCAGATCTAGAGACATGATAGAGAATAGTGAGTACTAGAGTAGAGTCAATATCCTTCCAAAAATGAATAGATGACTCAGTTTTGTCTGATCATTGCTATGCAAGTATATCGGGTAAGTGTTGTCAGAATCTTTTTTTTTTTTTTGACAATGAAGTTATAAAATTAGAATTTTAAATTAAAAATAAACATTTTCATTAATTAATATTCAAACATTGCTAAAAACAAACGATTCAGGCTGGAAATATGCAGGTCTAAAAATATATCTTTGAGAATCTATTTGACAAGTTTAAAAGCATGTGTACTACTCTGGGCTAAGTTATTTCCCCCTAAAATTCTTATGTTGAAGCCTAATCTTCAATGTGATCTTATTTGGAGATAGGACATATAAAGAAATAAGAAGGGTAAATGGGGTCAGAGAATAGGACTCTAATATGATTAGTGTTCTTAGAAGAAGATCCATCAGAGATCTCGGACACTGGCATGCTTATCTAGGACTTTCAACCTCCAGAACGGTGTGAAACGTCTTTTGTTTGAACCACCCAATTTATGATATTTTATTAACGCAGCTGGAGCTAAGACATGCGCGAGGCTTTTGGTCTCCCTTCACACTCAGAAGGGTATCATTATTTCCTGTTTGGGGGATTCTATATGAATCTTTGTCTCAGTTTTTCAAATGGCTGTTGAATCTCAATGACTTGGATAATGTCCATAAAGTAATAGACATTTGTTTTAATTAAGTTTAACAAAGGCCAGGTGCGGTGGCTCACCCCTGTAATTCCAGCACTTTGGGAGGCCGAGACGGGCGAATCACGAGGTCAGGAGATCGAGACCATCCTGGCTAACATGGTGAAACTCCGTCTCCACTAAAAAATACAAAAAAAATTAGCCAGGCATGGTGGCGGGCGCCTGAACTCCTAGCTACTCGGGAGGCTGAGGCAGGAGAATGGCGTGAACCTGGGAGGTAGAACTTGCAGTGAGCCGAGATTGCACCAGTGCACTCCAGCCTGGGCAACAGAGCGAAACTCCGTCTCAAAAAAAAAAAAAAAAAAGTATAGCACAATTTTAGAAAGGAAATAAAGGACTGCTGCATTCAGGCCACATGTGTACCATCTTTGGAGGGCTTTGTATGCTTCTGTCTGATAATCTGGCCAACAATACCTCAATTTTATACCATGGATAAATATACATACATATGTACATATATACATACATGCAAACATAAGTATCTACAATTATAAACAAAACTTTGCCACATAATGCACTGTAATATACAGTGATGTATGGCAAATTTTCTTATATTGTGAAATCAAATTACTGATGTGTTAAAAATACACTGCACTTGTTTATATTGTGAAATTACTTACACTGTGAAATCAAATTACTAATGTTTTAAAAATACATACACTTGTCATGTAAAATGGCATATGAATCTCTATGAAGGAAACATTCATAGTTCTAGAGTATGTAATTGCGTGTTTTAGAGCATATCTAGTGACAATATATAAAAACTGTCATCATGTTGATAACCTTAATCTAAAATAACTAGTATAACACTAATTAAAATAACTTCCATTTCATATACTTCAAATAACAAATTGTTTATAAAAAGACAATCATATACATAAGTAATGTCAAAATTATTTGGTTTTCCCAAAGAAATATAATGAGAACAGTGAATAATTACGATTGGCCTGTAATATGTGAGGATTTGAATCTTCCCATTACAAAAGAGGAAAATCACCTTCAGAAACAAATTCTTATCAGAACTTTGCAGAAGAGAATGTTTTTCCCCTCCATTCATTATAATTTCTCAAACTTTGAAGTGTCTGATGAAATTTTATTGCAATAACAGAAATATTTATTTATTAAATAGAGGTCAAAGATGGATAAACACATTCTTCCAAGTTGCAGTTATAAGTTTGAATATTTATTTGAATACACAGAGGAAATATAATAAGAATTAGAACAAAAATAATGTTAAAAATAATCATCAAAGAACCACCTATTTATTGGCTTGTATTTGAAAATACATTAATGCTGAGTTTTTTAAAGAAAGTACCCACTCTAAGTACATGAATGAAAAGTAAAATACCAGGCCGAGCATGATGGCTGATGCCTGTAATACCAGCACTTTGGGAGACCAAAGTAGGTGGATCACCTGAGGTCAAGAGTTCGAGACCAGCCTGGCCAATATGGTGAAATCCCGTTTCTACTAAAAATACAAAAATTAGCCAGGCATGGTGGCAGGCACCTGTAATCCCAGCTACTTGGAAAGCTGAGGCAGGAGAATTGCTTGAACGTAGACGATGGAATTTGCAGTGAGCCGAGGTCACACCATTGCATTCTAGTCTGGGCAACACAGCGAGACTCTGTCTCAAAAAATAAATAAAGAAATAAATAAAATAAAATAAAATACCAGAAATAAATTTTGTATAAGCAGATTAGAGTACAGGAAATTACTAAAGTTTGAAGGTAGAATAATTGTTTCCTTATGTTTAAATACCTGAAAGGGAATTATATGCCTATACATGCAATATACTTACTTTTATGGATTGAAATTCTTTATATTGAAAAATCAAATCATTTATGGCAATGTTTAGTAACTAACATAAGATCTTATATTTTCTCATCTATACATTTAAAAGAGTTTTGCGAATGTGACAATAGGTTATAAACATGAAGACTTCTTTTTCCATAAAAGAAGTAAAGAAGATTTTATTTTCCATAAAAATAGAAAAATAAAAAATCAAGATGCAGCTTATTGTACTATTTTTAAGGATTATATACTGCTGTGGTTGTAAATGAAATATTTTTATTTAATTAAATTTTAGGCAAAGGTTGTCTTCTTTTCTGTCACATATGAAAAAATGATCCAACAATACGCAGAGGATAATACTATAAGATTATGGTTGGGGACAACTGGTTAGTAATCCAGAGTAAAAAGGAAAGGAAACAAGAGATGAGTCAGTAAATGCTGGAATACAACCCCATTGTTTAACATATTAAGGCACTATTTCCTAATTATTGTACTACTCACTTTGACCTTTTCTCCAGCTCCAAGAGTTAGCAGAGGTTTCTTTCCCCGTTTAATTTTTTTAAAGTTAACCAATTGTATAACAGAAAATTTATTGTCAAACAGTTTTAAATGTGTAAATAGTTTTAAGTATATTCACATTGCTATAAACAGATCTTCACACGTTTTTTATCTTGAAAATCTGAAACTCTAAACTTATCAAACAACAATTCCCTTTTAGCCCCTCTCCCTAGGCCCTGGTAATCTCCATTCTATTTTGATTCTACAAATTTGACTACTTTACTCATATATATACAATCCTACAATAGTTATCTTTTTGTGATTGGTTTACTTTACTTAGCGTGATGTCCTTAAGGTGTGTGCATGTTGTAGCATGTGACAGGATTTTCTTCCCTTTTAAGGATGAATAATACTCAATTTTATGCACAGTTTTCCCTTGCAAAATGCAGAGGTTAGAGGTGCGAAACCCCCCATGCAGTCAAAATCTGCATATATTTTTGGCTCCCCCAAAACTTAACCACTTAGAGCTTACTATTGACTGGAAGCCTTACCAATAACATAAACTGTTCATTAACATATATATATTTTTTTAATTTATTTTTATTATACTTTAAGTTCTAGGGTACATGTGCATAACGTGCAGGTTTGTTACATATGTATACTTGTGCCATGT